>NW_026124967.1:0-24131 GCF_025177605.1 Cucumis melo
TTTTTCCATCTCTCCTATAGCTCTTTCTCATTCATTCTTCATTTTCCCGCTTCGTGGGAAAGAGTTCAAGAAGAAGAACTCGACTCAAGAGTCAAATAAGAAGATAAGCTCCGCAGCCCACTACGCGGGGGGAAAAAGGAAAAAAGCGAAGGACGTTGAATAAGAAAAGAGTCCGTGGCTGCCCTTGTGGGATCGGGGTAAGGAGTCTTTCCTGACTGGATGGGTCTGAATATCTCTTAAGAGAAAGAGAAAGAAGGGAGGGTGAAGAAAGAAAGAACTATCTTGGGTAGTCGGAAATGAAACTACCACGGACCGGGAGCATTCTCAGTAGTATCCTTAGATGGCAGAGGTTGAGTCATTATCATTATCTCGCTCTCTCACGGAAATCGGCATCGGAATGAGACCGATAGGAATTCGAGGAGGATTTCTTCATTCTTCTCAGAAGAGTCAGTCAGGTTCGGGCCCGCTGAGTAGGTATAGGATCCGGACATCAATTCTCAATCTCCGCAATTCAACTACCACGTACCCCTTCTTCCAGGAGAAGTATAGGCAAGAAGTAGTTTCAGAACAAGTCTTAGTAGGCTTCGTCTTCTTCGATCGATCGGGAATGAAAGGCCGTCGGCCTTGAAGGAGAAATCCTTGGATTCCCATCTTCTCACTCTGAAAATACGTGATTTCATTCTCTTTTTGGAAAGAAAGCGCAAAACTCGACAAAGAGGAAGGACTGACGGGACTCTTTTCTTCGGCAGAAGGAGAATCAGTCTGATTATTACGGGATCCTCGTAGAGAAGAGCGGAATCAGAAGTCAAGAGAAATTCTGTCCCAGAGGAGAGGAAAATTCAGTCTCCGCCCCCACCTCAAATTCTTGCTGAGTCAGCGGAATCATAGGTCCCCTTTTCAGGATCCGGGCTCCTTCTAGGGTGATGAGGAAGAAGAATGAAACTACCACGTACCGCTTGGTTCTAATCTCTTGACCATTCCCAAGGCCGTCAGCCTAAGCTAAGCTTTCACTGTAGAAAGAAGGTTCTTTCTTATAAGAAAAGGAAGTTCAATGCCACGAGTCACGAATGAATGAAGGATCCGATCTCAGACCTCAAGCAAGAAAAAGAGAAAGATCTAGATCTCAGGCGGACTCCCGGGGACATCAACTTCTTCCACTCCCGAGTTCGCCCAGCCCGCCCTTTCCAGAGCACTTCCTTCGCCATGGTTGGCTTTTCTACCGGTACGTGGTAGTTTAATTAGAGGTTAATATGGCCTTGATTCGCAAATTCTTTTCTCCTTGCCTAATTCATTAATATGGATTTCTCTCATTCTTTTCTTTGCTTTTCATTCTTTGAAATTGAGGTTCATGAGAAGATTCAGTGATCCACTACCGAAGCAGAAGCAAGCTGAACCTCATCTCAACTCCTCTCAACTCCTACTCCGCCTTCTGAATTGAGTTGGGAATTCTTGTTAACGAGTTCATTCTTCATCCTTGGTTTATGCTTTGAAGCTAGTTCCAAGATAGTGAAATTGTGGTTTATCTTTTCTTCTTTCTTAATGAGCAGATTGATTCAGTCTTCCACATGAACTTTTATAGGATAGCGAGAGGGATTCAGATTCATAAGACAAATCCATAGAATCTGGGTTCTGGGACAAACTTCCCACCAGCATCAGATCTAGAACGAGGCTCCGTAAGGAGTTGACTTGACCCGACTAATTTCAGAGAGCGAAAGCAGCTTGACCTACGAGGGAGGACGAGGCGCCTCAATCACAGGGAGGAGGAGTTAGGCTCGACCATAGGGAAGAGGGAAGACCCTTCTTCTTCAACCGAGAAAGCTCTCATTCCTATTGTTGATGATAGGCTTTCCTCTCCTTTCAGTCGAGCCTCTTGTTGTCCTTTGCTCGATCCTTCTTTGCTTTCAGCCTTTTTCCGAGTGGAGAAAGTCAAGAGTCAAATTGGGATTGGGACATGAACATCTGAATCTATTTTCAAGGCAATTGAGTGAGAAGTTTGAGGCCTGGGCCTGACGATCCCATGACCAGAGCTTTCCGAGCGAACAAAAGAACCTCTTCAACGAAAGCCAAGGACGGCGTCAACAAGAAGAACTAGGACAATGGATCCCGGTCCGTGGTAGTTTAATCGCTGGTGGGGCATTTACTAAAAAGCTAACTCCCTTTGTTCTAGTCTTGATAAAGAGAAAAAAGGGCTAGGCTTTTTTTTAGTAGGTTTGGAAGCCTAGGGTCAAAGCTCATTGATAAGGTATTACGAATCAGAGTTTTTGCCTTGTACACTTGATGAGTGGATGGTGCGAGTGTAGCCGGTTGAGCTTCATTACCTTTATTCAGGAAAGAGTCAAGAACTCTCCCTTTTTTTGGAGTTGTGCGCAACTCATAGTAGCCTAGTTCGCGCTGCTGGAGAATTCTTCTTTTTCCATCAAATAAATAGGGGTGGGGTTCTTCTCCTTCTTTTGATGGTCTACGGATTCCGGAAAGAGGGAATAAAAAGACCTCTACCACTCGCAAATTCTTTGCCCCTCTCCCTACGCTCGAGTCTCTTCGCCCCTCTCCCTACGCTCGAGTCTCTTCGCCCCTCTCCCTACGCTCGAGTCTCTTCGCCCCTCTCCCTTTCTTTTCTTGTCTTTTTTCTTATCTCTCGTGCTAGAACTCTCCCGTAGGTCTCCTTCCTTCTATCCTTGATGCCGAAATCACTAGGTAAAGCTCTTCCTGGGGACCTGAAAGACAGAGCCAATTCCAAGGCCCACTCCGCGGTTGAGGCCTCGTCCCGTCCCTCTGTAGTGGGTCGACTTACTTTGTCCCTCTCTAAGAGCGCTTTCCTCCTTTTTTTCTTGAACCCAACTGAACTCAAATTCTGATCGCCTTCTTCCCCGACGAAATAGAGTGGTGAAAGGGCTTTCTTCAATCTTTGAACCTTGCATGAGGATCGGTTCTCATATAATAAAGAGATTCAGATCGGACGGAATATCGTCGACACATATAATAAAGAGATGATAGCGCGCGTCCCACTCTCATGACTATGGGGAATACAATTCAAGGAAGACGGAGATCCCGATTGGGATGATTCTCCTTTACTGTCCGAGTTCCTTCGCCCATAATCCGATAACTCCTACCCAACTGGGTCCTTCCCTCCTCTTCTTCTGACGCGCTAGTCCCATGAGGGGATCGCTGCTGAAGACCGCCTCAATGAACAAGGGCCTAGGGGCGGTAAACAAAGGGAAGGAACTCAGCTTCTGCTGCAACCGGTACGTGCGTCTTTCATTTCCAAGGGATGCCCCTTGCCTCTCCCTTCTCTTCTGCTGATTGAGCCTAGCTTCCCAACCGACCTATGAGAGATAGCAGGAGGCGGCGCGGCGGCGGTCTAGCCTTTGCTTCGACCTTGAAACTCAATGAACAAGGGCTTGATCTTTTTGTGAATGCGGTGGCATTGGAACCTTTTCTCATTTTCTTTGAAGAGGGAGGGGACAAGATATGTTAATTAATTCATAAATACGCCTGCCTTACGAAAGAGAGAGAGCTCCCTAACCTACCAGAGATGAGGCGACTTCTGCACAGCTACTTCTTTTTTCAAGAGAGAAGACTCAATTCATGAGACTCGGCCGGATGAGCTTACTCATGTAACTGAACGAAGTGGAAAACCCGCAATACGAGAGCTAAGGACCATGAGGTCCCCTCCTTCCTTTACACTGGGAAGGCGGGCATACTGGGAGCCTATTATATATACGGCGTATACGGTTCTCGTGATCGATCCGGAACTCCTTAACCCGCTACGTGGGCCTTATAGATCAGATGCCTCTTTGGTTGGGGAGCTTCTTTCCCTTTCTGCCGTTGACACCCTTTGTTCATTGAGGCGGTTCTGGCATCCCTGGCATCCGTTGATGGATAAGCTGGATCCTTCAAGTGGATAAGTCGCTCTTTCTTGCAGGAAAGATGAAGAATCTCCTTCATTATAGAATCCCGAACCGAAGAGAAGGATTCCATTCCAAACTGTCTAACTACTGAAATCGGAAAGTGGACGAGGCGGACGAGGGGCGACCCAAAGGGAGAAAGGTGCTCGACCATATTAGGGTAGGATGTTGAGTCAGTGGGGCGTGTTCCGCATCTTATCAGTTCTCTTTCGTTATGAGTCAAATCGAGAACTTCGTATTCTCTTCAATCACAGCGGCGATAACAAAGGAAGCTTACCACCCGGCGCCGAGTATCATGTCAAGACTTTATATAGAGGCTATCGGGTCAGAGTACGACGAAGTCATTCTCTCTTATATGCTCTGATTTACCTCTCATTCAATCTTGTCATGGGCGTGGGACATTTCAAAGTCAATAGACAAATCAGCCAGGCATGTATAAAGTTTGGATTTCACAGCTTTTTTTTGGAATCAGACTAGAGGCAATATGGATAGTCCTTCGGTCTTTTCGCAACTCATATTGCATTGAGCCTCACTATTTAGCGGAAACTGCTTTCTAAGGATCATGACTCTTTTAATGGATAAAGAAGTCACCTGGCCCCTTGTTTTTGGTTCTTTGCACCGGGTCTGAAACTTTAGCGGAATTCTTGAGCAATATTCTTTGCTCCTATCGGAGGGGTCAAGACGTGAAATTCTTTTGAGAAGCGACTGAAGATGTAAATCGAAGGAGTCCTTCGTCGGAAAAGATCAAGCTATGGACCTGACTCAACTTGAGATTCTCCCTCACTAGGTCTTCGTCCAATAAATAAGGAAGATATGGATAAAGAAGTCCAAAAACAAAGGTCCAGATGAGGCGGAATGAAATATGCCTTGAATGAAGAATGAATCTACCTTTATAGAGACCACTCCTAAATAAAGAATGTCATCTTGACTCAATGAATTCAGCCTAAAAGTAGGCGTCTTCTACGAAAGAGATGTCTTAATCAAATGCAAAGAAGGATTTTGGTCAAAATTCAAACCCACCGTCTGATTTTCGAAAGATCGACTTCTGACTCCTGAACCTATGAAATTCAGTACAGTCTTTTTTCTTATCTAAACTGATAGAACTCAATTGCCTTCGCTGACTATTTGTACGAGCCAGCAATGCGGGGAGGAGTTTCTCCCTCTCATCCTTATTTCATCTTATCAACTACTCAGATGAATGTCTTAAGCAAATGAATAAAGAAAAGAGAGAATGCAAGTCCGAAGGATAGGCTTTTCTGACTGAACTTTCTCCTATTAAGTCGCCTCACCATCCTCTCCCCCGCCCAAGCCAATCGAATCTCCAGTGAAAGGGAGGTATCCGATGGGGGGGAGTCACAGCCTGAATACCCACTCCTATCGAGAGTTGGCGAGGGAAGGGAGCGAGACCGCTCCACTTAGTGGGAGAGGACAAAGGCTGGACCAGTGGGCTTGAATCTCGGATTCGGATGCCTCTTTAAAGATCGGGTGCGCTTAGAAGTCCTGTATCTCCGCGATGTAGAAGTTTTTAATGCTTTCGGGAGAGGGTTCTTTCTTTCATGAGAAGGAGAGGAGTCAATGAACAAGGGCTGGACTGGAGAGGATCGGGGTAGAAGAGCTTTACCGAGTTGGAGAGGGGGAGGTGCTTTTATGCTCCACCCAGGATCGGAGGGTCCATACCGGAAAATAGGATGAAAGTCGAGAATCAATGAGGCGAAATTGGCATTGAATGCATAGCATAAGAGTGAGTCACTGACATCGGTTAGATATAGGCTGGCTTTTCTCAGTCATTTCATTTAGCATCTCTGTAATAATGATGAATCGGAAGCGATTCTCTTCGGTTGAGTAAAGCTAGAAGAATTAGTCAGTGGCCTCGGAATGAATTATCATAAGTAGGATCAATCCTTCCGGATCTCAACGGCTTACCCGAGAGGGAAGAGTCAGCGCTCACTATTAATGTAGACGAGGTATGAATACGAAAGGACTTATCTGATTCTGTATAGAATCAAGGTATTTACTACTCAGAAAGAGAAGAAAGAAGAGTGGGGCTCCATAGGACTAGGTTCTCAGTCTCGACCAGGGAAGAGTCAGACTTTTTCTTTCATTGGGAAGGAGGCGATCAGAATTTGAGGGAGTCCCAGATATTCTCTCTTGCGAAGGGAAGTCTCCGAAAAGGATAATCAGATAGATAGGGCGAGCCCCTGCTGCTGATAAGGAGAGTGGAAGGTGGAGGAAGCTCGAAAGGGGAATAGACCAGGGACAAAGGGAAGATCCCAAGATCATCCCTCTTAGTGGAATGAAATGAGTCGAGGTTTAGGATGAGGAATGCTCTTGCTCGAGTCAGTCTTTCTACTAAATCATTTCTTTCCCAAATCTCAATTTCAGTAGAGAGAGTGGACTCGAACTCTTTAATTCACTCCCCTGGCCGGGCCATTGAATAAGAGGCATCGGTATGAGATCCTGGAGTTGAAGAAAGGAGAAAGTGCTTTCACCGCTACGCTACGCTCCGCTTCCGCTCCTCCGAAAGAAAGGATAGGATAAAAGGAAAGTAGTTGACGGCTGTGTCCGCTACGCGTAGCTACGCTTCCGCTACTCCGAAAGACAGGGGAAAGAAAGTAGTCCGGAGAAAGACAGGCGATCAGAATATTGAGCTTTAACCGCTACGCGTAGGATAGGAGAAAGTCCTTCTTTCAAGGCTACGTGGATCACTGACTTCATCTTTTGGGCGTCCTACCTACTCACTTGAGATAGCTGACCCTTTTGACTGAAAGCATTGGAATACCTACTACTTGAATCCGGCTATACCTTGAATACCTATTTACCTGGTTTACCTTTCATACCTACTTTCTTTGGGTTCTAGCTTTAGGGCCTTCCACTAAAGATCTCATTCTTCGGCCGATCCGCCACCAGTCCGAAGGACCTATCAATCCATTATTTTGAGAGCCCTTTCTCCTCTTTGTGCTCTGCCTCTTGGGGAGCGTGTGCGTGCCTCTGACTTCAGTAAAGGTGAACCTGCCTTTTGATTAGATTCGGATTCTTCTTCTCGTGAATCAGCTCTGACGCTTCTCTTTTGAGCTTCTTAGAGTAGATATTCAAAGAAATAATAGCTTGACTAAGACTGAAAAAGCGTCAACTCAATGAACAAGGGCTTGATCTTCTCAGTCTCACCTATCTCCTCTCCCTCGTAACCTCTTTTTAGCGGCTTCGCACCTCAACCGTGGGTCTTTCCTCCCCATATTAGAACCCCGATCTTCTTCCCTTTTCAGAGTCTAGGCTTTTTTCTTCCTTTCATTCTTTTAGGTTCACTTTTTGTGTGCCTTTGGAGAAGTCAGGTTTCCCAGAATTAGTAGGGCGAAGAATTTGCGGGTGATTTGAGTACGAAAATACACCACTCCGAAGGCTAGGCTTTCCTTCTGCTCCGTGGGGCTTTCTTTAAGACTGACGAAAGAGAAAGCAAAGCCTAGGAAGCGTATAAGGAAAAGGGAGCGGGATCCTTCCTGACTGAACTTTCTTTCTCCTAGGACTGATCTTCTTGGACTCGTTTATGGAACTGAAACTAGAAGCGTCAGAGCCCACGTAGCGGAAGGTTTGCCTATCCTTTATAGTCTTCTTTGATTTCAGTAGGTTCTTGTGCTATTACGAGCAAGCGATTCCTCAAGATCTGACTCCCCTACAGATGAATGAGGTCTTAGGCTTCCGGGACAGCTTCCTCTGCCTTTTCCGGTCCGTGCTAGTTTAATTCCCTTTCGCGGACCTTATCTCTCTTATGAAATTCAGACTTTCTTTGATCGAGGGCCCTTCTCCCCAATATGAGATAAGTTGTCTATAGTCCGAAGAGAACTCCAACTGGGCCAATTGCCTAATTATGACCCCTTGTTCATTGAGGCGGTAGCGAAGGAGACAGGATGGAAATTCTCCACTTAATGGCTGCCGCTTAAGGCTCTGGCGCTCTGAATCTGTCTTGCTAGGATTTTGCTGGCCCAGCCCTTTTCTTTCTTGCAAGATGGGATCCCTTGCAAGGTTTTGCAAGTCCTTTCTTGAGCTCTCTCATCCCGCTCTTCGAGATCTTTCATTGGCTGAATTCAATAGAAAATTGCGATTGAGCCTCCCCAAAATCCTACTTTCATCTAAGCTATTACTTCAGAGTCAGGCAGGAGACGAAAGGAAGGTAAAGAGGAGGCTCGACTGAAAGGAGAGTTGGGGAATTCTATTGCCACAGTGTGCCGGAGCACTAATCAGCAGGTGCGTATTCGGGCTCCGTGGTTGATTAGAGCACGCCAAGCACAAAGACAGAGAGAGAAAGATAGTGGGGTCGCCCAGTTGAACCTGAAGGATGAAGGGGTTTCAGAGATTACTTTGACTGCGCGGTATTTAGTCTCCTAAGCCTAAGCCCTACGTGGGGCTAAAGGATTATGGAATTTTGGGGGAGATTTTTGGAAGCCTGGCTAAGGATTTACATACTTTACCTTGCTCTCGCCTGAAAGTGGAGGTTCTTCTTTCAGACCTCAGATCACACTTTACCAGAGCTCATTGTCGCTGGAATCAGAAACTAAGGCGGCAGTGGAAAGAAGGAGGTTTGACTTGGGAACTCTCTTTCTCTTCCGACATCCTTCTTCTCGTCCGCGGGTTTGGGGATTGAATCAATCCGAGTGATCATCCTTGTAAAAGATAGCAATTCCTCGTATAAAGAAAGAAATCTATGAATAAAGGATCTCTCCTTCTAGTTCCATGAATGAGTCACCTGGACCTTTGTTTTTTTGTTTTCTCTTTCAGTTCTCTCGCCCTTCTTTCTGGCGATTCCTGTAAATAAAGATGTTCTACGTCCTCTCTCAGTCTTAGTTCAGCCTCGTACTCTGTCTTAACTGGATTGGAAGTCTTCTCCTTTCATAATAATTGGATAGAAAGGCTTAGAGGTCAGCAGTAGAGGATCAACCCCACTCCGCTAGGCCCTTGTTCATTGAGGCGGAAGGAAATATAAGGATAGGAGGCAAGGAAGAAAGCCTAGCCTAGAAGGAGAAGAAGGAGGAGCTTTCATCCCTTTCTGCTATCTCTATTGCCCAAGCAGCAGATAGAAAAAGGCATAATCATGAAATTCCTTCCCTAGACCGCCCCGTGGGTTGGACTGATTTATGGAACTTCCACTTTCTGCCGAGCTGACTCTTTCCCTTGCTTCTGAAAGGGGGAATGAAAGTCAATGAACAAGGGATCCCGAACCCATGAATGCCTGCAAGACGGAGATCCCGCGATTGGGACTCCTTTACTGACTTGCTTCGCCCATAATACGATAAGGGTCCTTCCCTCCTTTCTGACGCGCTAGTCCAAGGGATCGTTCACACCGCCTCAATGAACAAGGGGAGAATTGGGAATCTTTCTGACAATGAATAGAAAGCTTTCCTACACACCTCTCATTCTATAATATGGATCATCCATCCGCGAGCTAGAACCATGAATCTTCAAGGTTAGCCCTCAAGCATGAACCACCAAAGTCGGGTTTCAAGGGGGGAAGATCCTGAGGCTAGAGCAGTTTCAGTGGCTTCCGTTGAAGCAGAGGTCTTCTTCGATCGGTATGCTCTTTCATATCTCTCTTTCCCCAGGCCGTCAGCCTAAGAATCAATTAACTGGGAGATAGTTCAACTCCTTACGGTATTTTTGAGGTTCGGAAGGAAGCCACCTCACGCCCATGGAATGGATGAGTTCGAAACAAAAGGAGACTTAGGAAAGAAAGACATTGTACACAGAAAGACGGAGATCCCGCCAAGGACGTGTTCTCTCCGCGAGTGAGCCTATTTATTCTGCTTCTGTCGGTAGAGCTTGCTTCTAGTGTAATTTAGCCCTTCCTCTTGTCCGAACTACTTCTCTTCCATAACATCGGAAACTGATCATTCATTCTCTGTGGAACTAAGGGCCAGGCTAACTTCGTTCATGGGTCCTAAAGTGCACATGAGATGAGAAAGGCATAGTCTACTTTCGCCTCTTCTCTTTTGGGAGTTTGTCCCTAGTCTTTGAGTTCCATTCTTTCGTTGCACTCCTAATAAGGGATAAGTCCTTTCGCTTTCATTCCACAAATTGGGCCTCGCTCTCCTTTCAGTCGCCTCTCCTTCGCTAATTCTTTGCTCCTACTCCGCCTTGCTTTTCTGATGAGAAAAGCTCTTTTTTTCTTGTTAGTGGAATGGAAAGCGACAGCTTTTGGAATTTCATGAGTCCTTCGTCCTTAGTTGCACTCCTGAACAGTCCCTTATTACTCCTACTCCGCCTCTCCTTTCAGCTTGAATCTTGGACTCCTTTCAGTCGAGCGTCCTCTTTAGTTTCATTCTAATTGGAAGAATCAAAGAATCACTTCTACATCTTACCCTGAAAACTGGAGAATGGATCTCGAGAATTCCCTCTTTGCGAGTGAGAAGAGAGGGCCTTTACCAATCGGCAATTGATCTGAACTTCTCATGCATGAATTTTCAGCTCTTTCCATCAATGGAGGTGGGACAAGGCCGATGTAATTGAGGATCTTGAATTATCTCTTTCATTCTTTGTTTACGAGGCGGAGTCAGAAGCAGAGGGCGGAGGAGAATGAATCCTTGGCTCGGGGCTAGGTCTTATCCTTTATCTATGAAGCGCTCTTATTGGTAGAACGTAGGTTCGAATCCTACAGAGCCTTCTTGAGCCAACCACGACCCGCCGATCTGGCTTGACTCACCCCTGATCTTTCATACTGAAGCCAGAGTCAAATAGCAGTAGAATCGAGACATAGCTACTTTCATTGAGTTAGGCTTTTTTCCTTCTTTATCATAGATCCCCTCTTCTCGCCCTGAAATCAGATTTTGTGATGGAATTCAGAATTTGACTTCTTTCCAGGATCACAAAAGAGTCAAAAAGAGAAGCAAACTGGGCCATCTTTCGACCAGTAAATCCATAACCACTTGCCTTGGGCCTGCTCCAACTTCCACTCTCTGTCCAACTCCAGCGACGGCTGCTACAGGAAGCCACTGAAAGGGACAATGAAGGCAGCGGCCTTCTTTGGATTCTTTTCATCTTCTACCCCTTTACCCGGTGGAATCTCCTCCCACGTAGCGGTTTGAGCTATGGGTGGATGGAAGCAAGTTGGAACCCTCTAATCCGCCTTTTCTTAGTGGGAATCTCCAAAAGTCATGGTTTTAGGCCTGCTCAAGAAAGAAGAAGATAGTGAGAATATCGTCGGGCTTTCTCAAGCTCTTCTTCTCTCTCTGGCACTTTGAACCTCTTTTCCCTCGATTGGGGCATGAGAGTTCTATCCTTTAATATGCGGAAAGGATATTGATGACTTTTCCTTTCCGACTAGCGCTAAAAGACATCAATGAAAAAGATCAAGCCTGGTCCAGGTGCTTCATGATTTTGGATAGCTCTGACTTTGAAAAGAATAGGAGTAGTCAATTCGAGAAGAAAACCTAGGATCAAGCCCTATCCATGAATTTCATGGCGGATGAATGAAGAAAAAAAGGAAGAATAGGTCTCGACTGAAAGGAGAGAAAGAGGTGAAAGAAGAATAAAGAAGACAAGAGAGAGCTCCTAATCTATTCTTTATGGTCCGACGGTAGGCTTTCTTCTCATAGTAGAATCAGAGGATAATCATATCTAAAAAGACAAGAAATCAGTCCTCAATGCAATCAAAGAAAGAAGACGAGACCTGTCCTTTTGACCTCTTTGATCCGTCTGTAGGACCTCCTTCATCATTCCCTTTTCGAGTTTCCTAGGTGATCAGAGAAGAATCAATTCTTTCATTCCGATTCTCATGTGTTAAGAATCTCACCTCTTTTTCTTCGATTTCATGAAACTTGACAGGTTGATTCATACAGAGAAGAGAGCAAAATCCCTATCTTTTCCTCGATTTCATGCGATTTGAGTCTCAAATTACGGGGTTGATGAAAACAAAGACAGAAAATCAGCCAATTTGAGCTCTCTTAAGAACTATTGACATAAGATACGAGAATCAGGAAAATCGCTCTTTTCCCTCGTGTCAAAAATTCCCGGGTTTGAATGAAATTTCTTGCTATCCGAAATTCTCATTGTGCGATGCTTAAGACATGCCATGGAAAATCTGTAATAGATATCAATCATTCCCTTCCCTAGGAAAGAATCGGTCAAAAGTAGCTCTGGGCAGGCAGAGGAAGGAAATCACTCGCATTCGAGATATTGACTATGTCGGTTGACAGGAAATCCAGATCCAAGAGAAAGAGATTGAGATAGAATATAGGATTTTCTCAGTTCAATCAAGAGAAAAGAAAGAGATGTGACGAGCTGCTTCGCTGCGCTCCTTTCTAGGTCTCGCATTCTCAACTCCTACGGAGCCTCTACAACTCGGGAAAGCTGCTTTGCTCCTGTCCTTCGTAGTTTGATTCTCCTTCTCACCTCTACTTTCCTTTCTCTCATTCCTTCCTCCGGACCTCCTCTTTCACTCTTTTCTAGTTGACGAGTAGTGAATGAAACTCATCATGAAAAAGGGGCGAAGCGCAGAGGAAATGATCTCATTCCGGTCTCTCTATGGAATTCCTCTCTTTGAAAATCCTAGACATCTTCTCTCATTCCCCTGATTCATGCAATCAATGAATAAAGTCTCAGCTCAGAGGAAATGATTGAATGAGGTCCGGAGGGAGTTCCTCTTCATGAAATGGAAAGACAACTCACATCAGGAAACTAAGAAGGAAGAAGGTTCAAAGCTATTCCGCATACCTCTTCTTTCATTCCTCTGATTAAGAGTCGAGCTATTTCATTCCTATGATTCAGGAAACTCAGAAAGAAAGAGAGGTTATCCGCTCAGATTCATACATCTTCTGTCCTTCTCGGATTCTGATCTTTGAACATCAAGAGTCAACTCTCACAACCAATTCCTATCCTGCTGAGATTTCCCGGTTGATGAATAAAGAGAATCAAGGGTCAAAGAATGATCGAGGATAGAAGGGCAGATTCATACCTCTTCTTTCATTCCGAATGGCTATCTTGAATCAGCATTGACATACGCTGAACACATGCTATTCAAATCTCATATCTGTGATAGTGGGAGAGGAAAGGAAGCGAAGCTAAGATTCAATCATTGAATGACACTTTCCCCCTTTCTTCATACATCTCAAGGAGCAGAATCACTCTCTTTCATGCGATTTGAGTCGATTTGAACGGGGTTTATGAAAGAAAAGACAGAAAGGCTTTTTGAGCTCAATCCGCTACTATTATCATCAGATAAGGAAATGAAGAAAATCACTATTTGAACTCGAAAAGTGTCGAAAATTCTGGTTCACTTTCTTTTGATCTTTCATGAGAGATGCTCAATGCTTAAGACTAGACGGATCAAAGATGTCAGAGTGTGAGTTCCCAGGAAAGAAAAGGGAGTTCTCATAGCTCATAACTCAGAGCTCTGTCTTCTCTTCTATTTTCTCTTCTCGTCGAAGACCGTGAGAAACTTTCAAAGGATTCTAGATTGGATTGAACTCGATGGAGTTCTCATTGAGTTCTATTGATCAATCGATAGATAGAACTCTAATACAAGGGAGTTAGAGTGAAAAAATCTTATCTATTCTAGATATGAGATGAAATGGAAGAAGCGAAGCTAATAAGCGAAGCGAAGATTCTAGGATCTAGTTGTAGAGGTGAGAAGCGATTCTGAATTCCTCTTCTTGACTGTCAACTCCCTCTTCTTGATCTTCGATTTGGCATGGAAAGAGGTCAAGGTTATCGGCGAAGCTGCTCTGATTTCATGACTCGTCCGGAGGGAGTTACTATTCATTCTTATCTGATCTGATCTTATCTAGTTGGAGAGGTTATCAGAGAAGAATCATACCAATGCTTGAATTCCGATTCTCATGTGTGAAGAATCTCACCTTTCTATCTTATCTTTTCCTTCAACTTTCCTGGTTGATGAATACAGAGAAGAGATCGGAAATCACTCTTTTTGATGCGATTTTCATCTGCGGGGTTTCATCAACAAAAGAAAGAAAATAGGGCTTTTTGAGCTCCATTTCCAACTATTATCATCAGATAGAGGAATACGGAAAAGAGCTCTTTGACGCCCATGACAAAAATCCCGGCTTTGAATTCACTTTCTCTCTCTCTCCGGAATGAGAGATGTGAGATGCTTAACATATTATGAAGAAAAGATGTAATCTAGTTTGTTGACAGGAAATCATCATACCTGAACCTGGCTTTCATGAGATTCATTCATCTAACCTCTACAACGAGGGAAGAGAAGCGAAGCGCAGATTCCATGATTTCATTCGACTTGACCGCGTAGAAGGAGTCTGAAATCCATATGAGTTCAGAGAAGAAAGGAAAGAGTCTCGGATAGAAGCTCAGATTCTCTTCTCTATTCCACTCTTGTCTCTTCTCTCATTCCTAGGAATCATGCAACTACGAATGAAAGAGGGCGCAGCGAAGATTCCTTTCTCTCATTTCGTAGGGTCTCGCTCTTTCATGACTCTATTTGTAAATCATAGACATCTGATTTCATTCCCTATGAATAATGAAACTGAGAATGATTCAGGAGCGAAGCTAAGATTCTATGAGATAGTTTCCAAGGTTCTAAGCGCAGAAGAAATGATTGAATGACACTTTCCCTTAGGGAGAGCTCAAAGATGGCATTCCTTTCTCGAAGAATGTTTTTCCGATTCTCCTTTGTGAAGCATTGAAGATCTTTCTCATATCTTTTCACGAAACTTTCCGGGTGGATTCCTACAGAGAAGAGAGCAATTTCACTCTCTTTTCCTCTCAAATCATCGATTTGAGTCTCAGGGGTTTATTAAAAGAAAGACGGAAAATCTGGCTTTTCGAGCTCCATTAACAACTATTATCATCAGATATGCTCTATAGGATTTGAGCTCTTTGATCTCGAAAAGTGTCGAAAATTCCCGGGTTTGAATGAGCTTTTCTTCGAGAAAGAATCAGCATCGTGTGATGCTTAAGACTAGAGACATCAAAGATGTCATAGATAGAGTTTCCATGAAATCATAGGAATAATGGAATGGACCAACCCACGTAGCGGTATCGGAAGGAGTCTGCCCTTCTTCGCTATCGCTTCTTCCATTGAATATCTATCCTAGAATATGGTAGAGGAGTTTTGACTCTAGCTTCTTTTCTTCTATCTTCTATCTATATATATCTAAATAGCATGAGAGTTGGTATCAGAATGGGAATCATGAATCATTGTCAAATAGTGGAATCTTGTAGAGAGACTAGAAGGAATGAGATCATAGAATCAGAGCTGCGCACCTCTCCCACTAGATCCTTGCATCTGAGCTAAGCTGATTCTTTCTCTTCCCTTGAATCTCAATAATAGAATAGAGTAGAGGAGTTTGTAACTGATACTAAAGTGATGAGAGTTCTATCCATCTAGATATCAATAGATAATCGATTTTCTTCACTCCATCTAGGGAAATCCAATTAGAAACTTCCGATCTACCTCACTCCATCCAGAAAGGAGATTGGATCTCATTCTGGTGCCTATCCTCTTTAGTCAAACTCTCCCTCAAGCAAGGCAACTGATAAGCCAAAGGTTTGTCTCAATCGAGGAGTGGTAATCCTTTCTCATTGGAAAGTGTCCCGCGGAAAGAGAATCTCTTTGATAGAAAACGAAAAGAGAACCTCTCAATGCTCTGTCTTTCTCCGTCAAATGAGCTCAAATCATTGATTTCATGCTCTTTTCACGGGGTTGAGTCAACAAAAGACCTAAAAAAGAAGCAGAAAAGAGCTCTCTTTACCAGTATGATATTACTAGCTCAGTCGGAAAAGAGTGAAAAGTGTCGAGAACAAAGACGGGTTTTGGTGAACTTGAATGAGAGATGGAATGATTCTTGCTATATGCTTTTCACATGAAATTCAAATCTCTCCTAGTGGCATCTTGTAGCGAGAAAACAAGGTATCGGAATGAAATAGCTCGACCGGAGGGAGAGGAATGACAGAAGAGCTTCTTCGCTTCGCACCTTGATTATCCTTGATTCTCTTTATTCACCCACCGGGGAAGAGATAGAGTACGAAGTCGATCTTAGTGGATGTCGCTGTCTCACATCAAGAGGAATCGGAGGAAGAGAAGGACAAAGTAGACCTCCGGACTAGGACCAGGTTGAGTAAGCTCTCTCATTCCTAACCTAGGGGAAGCCAAATAGAGAAAGAAAGGGAAGATTGAGTCAGATGAAAGAGAAAGAGCCCTTGGTGCTCGTAGTTTCAGATATAGGAGAGGCTGAATTTAGTAGTTATCTCGTATTCTAAGTTCTGAGATCGGGGCCAGTCTCTCTTGTTGAAGTCAGCTCGACCATGGGGATCAGAGGCCTATTACCTAGTTGAGTATCTGATTCCCTCATTGCATAACTGTAAAGGCAAAGGTGCGAAGCTGCTCTTTTGAGTTGTAGAGGTGCTATGCTAATAGAGACCTTCTAAATAGGGAGAGAGGCAAGAAGGCAGGGATCTTCTTGCGAGAGTTTCCGAGGTTATCAGCAAATCAGCATACCGATTCTTGACTGGAAACTCAATCTCTGTCAGATTCTCTTGTCAAATCATAGACATCTTCTGTAGTTCCGAGGATGAATGAAACTCATCATGAAAAAGGGGCGAAGCGCAGACTCATACATCTGATCTCATTCCTATGATTGAATTCCGATGATTCATGCAATCAATGAACAAAGGTTGAGAAGCGACTGGAAAGGAGTCCGTAAGGACTCAGAAATCCTTGAATTCATGTCTTAAGCAAATGATCTGAGATCCGAAAGAGAAAGCCGTCCGGAGGCGCGAAGCGAAGCATGAACCGGAGGCAAGGGGCGAAGCCAAGCGACTGAAGAGGAGCGCAAATGGACGGAGGACCGGACCACTAAAAAAGAGAAAGCCATGTGGAAATTCTTTGAGTTATGTGAAGAAATTTCTTCTTTCTTTATGCAATTAGTTTTTTAATAGAAATCAGTCGTTTAGTACCGCTCCGTGGGATGCCATAAAGCTAGGTTTTGACATAGGGAAGATGGAAAAAAAGACAAAAAATCTGTAAAAAAACGACTATTATCGTATGATAAGATCAGTCTAAAAAGTCACAAAATGCAAGAACCGAGAAAAGGTCAACTTTCTAGGATGAGTTGGATCTCTGATCATTTGCTTAAGACATTCATTCTGAGATCCGAAAGATCAAGCCTATCCAAGAACCTACTAAACCCCCACGTAGCGGATTACTAGTAACTTAAAGGAAAGTCAGAAAAGAGAGAATGCAAGAAAAGTGAATATGGTAGATTTCAGAGTCCTTCGGACCGTAGGAGGCGATCAGAATGATCGAGGTCCCTTGCTACAGAAAGATTCGTTGAAAGTAGGTTTCAGAAGTTGTGAGATAGGAAGGAGGGTAGGGAATTGCTCTTTCATGAGCTAAATACAGGCTTCTCTGAATGTCAAGTCTTTGAATTGCCCAAAGGCAGACCGATCTCGCGGTAATTCAGAAGTCAAAGTACTACTCATCAGACAGATAAAGGTACTCAAGGTCACAGGGACGGACCAAGGTCAAAGATAGGGAAAGGAATCCTCCTCGGACGGGTCGAAGAAGACCGACCTCCAAAGAAAGGGTCTCTTGCAGCCGAGGTTGAGGAAGAAATGATAGACCCCACTACGCGGTGCGAAGCCACTCTGAAGTTCAGGAGAGAGAAGAGGTTCAAAGAAGATTGAAACTACGCGGAAGAAAAAGCAGTCGCTTTAGTTGAAAGAGCAGAAGTAGCAGCAGCTGTGTCGGATGAGAAATCCCTTCTTCGATCGGTATGCGAATGAGAGAGATCCGTATGAATGCATTGGCCTCATTCAAGGCTGAATTGAATTAATTCAAAGAAAAGGCTTAGCGGAAAGTGGTCGAAAGATGTCCATGTCCCAATTCTTGAACGAGATATTACAGTGATTTTACTGGATGCAAACCTGGGAGTCCATTTTCTCATGGGTCCGTTCTGAATAGTAGGGGAATGAAAAGGTGTCCCAGATTCAGCTGCTGTCCCCTTAGTTGAGTGGATAGGTCAGAAGGGGGAATGGGGCCATGGCCCAGTTCAAAGCCCCGCGCCTGAGATCGCGCGTCCGTCTAGTTTGTCCGTCTTGTCTGTCGACTTTCTCCCTGAGTAAGGGAATCTTTGATCAAGAATGAGATTGATAACGAGATTCTTGAGTGAATATGCAACAAGAAAAGCTACTTTATCTCCTGCAACCACTTATGCAAGAGCCACTTTCTATTCAACTGGGTGGGAAAGAGCCGCCGTCTTAAGCATTTCTGGAATGGGTTCCTCCTGACGCGTGGGCTTCCTTCCTTTCATTACATCCTTCCGACCCCTGAAGAAGGCTGATTATCTGAGATAGGAGGCTGATGCTCCTTCAGCATTTCATAATCTAATAGGGAATCTTTTTCTAGCTTTCTTTTTCGCTTACTCATGAAAGAATGAACCCTACTAATTCCCCTACCCAACTAAAAAGCTACTTTTTCTGCAACAACTACCACGACTTCTTTGTCTGAAAGAAGAAGAACTGGGACGAGGGATCCCTTTGAAGGGGGAACTTCCACTTCTCCTGCTCCTTCTGCTAATGCAACAAGAAAAGCTACAGCAAATACTTTCACTTCCACAACGAAAGCGAGAGCCGAAACTGAAACTACTGATTCTGCATCCTACTAGTTTCTTAGTCGAAAATAGAGTGAAGTTACTCGGATTCAAGGTGAAAACACAAGTCAAATTCAAAGATCATTCTTTGAGCCTCTCCTTCTTAGTCTCGCTCCTCTCCTTCCTAACCTCAGTCTCAAATTCTTTGATCCTCTCCTATATTTTTTTCGTAGAGTACCTTCGCTCTGAACCTTCCTAACCTCAGTCTCAAATTCTTTGATCCTCTCCTATATTTTTTTCGTAGAGTACCTTCGCTCCTCTCCTTCCTAACCTCAGTCGAGTGGCTTCGCTCCTCTCCTTCCTAGCTTGATTCTGCTTCGCTCCTTCACAGTCGCCTCGCAAATTCTTTCCGCCTCAACTCCTCTCCTTACAGTCTCAACGAAGATTTTTTTTTCATTTCACTCTCACGCAAATTCTTTGCGCCTACTCCGCCTCGCCTTTCGATCATTCTTTGATCCTTTCAGTCGAGCCCTCAGTCCTCTGCTCTTCAATCTACCATATGAACTTTTGATTGCCTCCGGTTCGGCCTCCAGTTCTGCCTTCTTATCTGACTTGAAGTAGGGTTGGAGAAGGACCATAAAGAATAGGAGGACTTTCTTCCTTGCCGACTTTTTTTAGGTTCAGACGTTCCAAATAATAGTAGGTTCAGAGGTAGGTACTTCAGCCTTTTTTGGATTTGATAGGCTTTCTTCCTTTTTTTTAGTCTCAATATTCTTCGATCATTCTTTGAGCCTTTATCTTCGCTTTCTTTTCTTCTTTTGAAGTAGGTTCAGAGTTTAGACGGCTATTTCTTCCCTTCTTCTTTCAGGAGTAAGGTCATACTTTGAAAGATAGAACTTGAAAATACAAGCCAAATCCAGGGTTTTGACGATGTCCATTTCGCCATGGGCTTCATTCATTGCATGCTTTCCCCCTAGGCTTGATCTTTGGAAAGAAGTCCAAGATTCAATCAAAGGCCCTCGACCCAAAGGCATAATGACTAGTGCCACGCCCCAAGCACCAAGACTGCTTATTCCGCAGAAGAAGGAGTTTCACAAATCCATCGCGAAGGAGAAGGACGAGGCTCGACTGAATAATTAAGCTACGGAGGCCCAAAGAATTTGTGGAATGCGAGAGCTACCTATTTCGAGAAGAAAGAAAAAGAGTTGCAGACGAGGGAAAGGCCGCAGGAGCCCTTTTCTCTTTCTCTGGCTCTTGCATAAGTGCTTGAAGCAGAAGTCCTTCGATCGATGATTCAGTCTTTGAATTGCCCAAGCCCCCTTATAGATAATGTTCTGTAATTCATTCATTCATGAAAAGGCTAAGGAAGAAAGGCTAGACCCCGGATTTGCCGCCTATGGGAAGAGGGGAGCTCGAAAGGCAGAAGCTTGACCACTCGATTATAGGGGCTAGAAGAAAGCGAAGCGCATACGAAGTAGATTGAGTTTCAGTATCCTACCCGGCGGCTTTCTTCTTGTGGAGTTCGAACCGCTACGTGGGAGAATTCATTCTCAAAGATTCTACTTTCAGTGGATAGTCGGCATCAAAATGCAATTCCTCTTACTAGAGAAAGAGTTGAGAAGTTTGAGTTCCATCTTTCATATGAAAATCAGTTCCATTAACAAGTCCCGCAACAAGAGAGAAAAATGAAGGAATGAAGATTTGCACTCCCGTAGTTAGGAGTCTTGACTCCTTTTCTCTGATTTTCTTCTCTCATATTACATTGATCCTGTCCTTCGTAGCTTGATTCTGCTTCGCACCTGAATTTATCTACGAGCCCTCGGTTCATGAATATGGATCAAAATCAGTCCAGAGGTCTCGACTGAAAGAAGAAAGCCTCCGGCATTTGTATTGACTCGTCCTCATGCACTAAGGCTCAAAGTCAGGAAAAAATTGCACTCACACGTAATTTCCCACTTCCATCCAGAGGGAATCAGTCTCACTCTCTTTCGGATCCGTCCCAGCAGTCTCCGGGCTCTCTTCCTCGTCCGCTCTTCTTCTTTCAGAAAAATCATTCTCATTCTAGTGCTCGAGACCTTCGAAGATGAAAGAAAGGGAGACTCTCGACCATGGAGGCTTCAAGGTATGAACTTTGCTAATGGATGCAAATCTAGGATTCTAGAGTTTGATTCAATCGGACGACCGATAGAGAGAAAGAGGAAGAAAGTACTCACTTTCATTCTCTATTGAATTTCGAAATCTCGTCAGTGAAGAAAGAAAGATATCGAGAAATTTCTATCTTTCTTCTTCTTCTCCTTGAGAAAAAGCAGCGACCAAAGTGCGAGGCCTCGAGTGGCCGATATACAGGTGCCTGCGAAGCCGGTAAAGGTCTGGCAGAGTATCAACGGAGAAAGGTTGAAAGACTTTCCATGAACTAGTCTATTAAAGAAGAGAGAAAGAAAGAAATGAAGAAAGAAAAGATTGAAGGGCTTTCTCGAATATGAAATCAGTTTCAAGCTCTGCGGCGGCGAGTGAAATAAGAAGAAAGAATAATATGACAGGCCTTGATCAAGCGATTCTGATCTGATCTTTCTCTCTTATCAGTTTTGAAAGTTCTTCTTTCTCTTACATCTCGCCTCCTCCGCCCTATTAAGGGTTCTGACTTGCACTCCCGTAGTTAGGAGTCTTGACTCCTTTTCTCTGATTTTCTTCTCTCATATTACATTGATCCTGTCCTTCGTAGCTTGATTCTGCTTCGCACCTGAATTTATCTACGAGCCCCCCGCACGGGTCCTCCAGTCTTCATAGTCCTCACTGCTTGAATTTCAAGAAAGGCTGAATTCAAGCTAATATGGATATAAATCAGTCCTTCGGACGGGTTCAAAGAATTTGAGAAGCGTAAGGAAGAGTCAGGATCAAAGAATGATCGAAATCCATATTCACTTTCTTCTTCTTTCGTTCTTTCATTTATCTTGAATTCACTCAATGAAAAGAATGAGAATTTTCGAACTCAAAGAGGTGTATTCGACGAGCTTCAGTTCCATAAATCAGTCCTTCGGACTACTTCTACTTAAGAAATCAGGGTCAGATAAGAAGTGAGACCGACGGGTGGGTGGGAGGTCACCTTCGTAGGACGCCCCTTTGAGAAGAGAAAGAAGAATCCGTCAGTCCCACTCTGCGGTTGGAAAGGGAAGTCTCAGTTGGTTCCCAAAGATGAGCTCCAAAGCGGATTTTTTGACACCCACCTACAAGTTGACTGACTTTCTTAAGAAAGTAGAGAGAGAGTTGTAGAGACTGGCCGGGAAAGGGAGCTCTATAAAGCAGCTCGGCGCGTAGGGTTAGGAGTGGGCACTAGCTCATCCAATAGAGGTCGGGTCGGAAGGAAGGGAAGATCCAGGTAGTTCCCAAAAGTGGTGCGGTGAATCAGTTCTGAACGAGAAGAAATGGATGAAATAGCCACGGAGCGGTACAAGCAAGGCCTTATCCTGATCCTGGTAGACGAGGCGATCAGAATTTGACCCCTCTTGAGTCTTTTAGTGGAATAAGACTCGTCCTTCCGCGGTCCCAAACTTGAAGGAAGGAAAGCCTAGGATCGCGAAGGAGAAAGTCAGGCCTCAATCACTGGTCGGAAGCAAGCCGCGCTTAGCTTAGAGAGCCACGGGCAGTTTCCCTTGCCCTTTCAGAGGCAGGAATCTGACTGAAAGAGGGCATTAGTTGAGGCGGAAGTAGAGGGCGCACCCCTAGGTCTTTACGCCCACGTAGCGGTTCTACCAGTGCCGGTTCTTCTCTAGCCCTCTTCCGAAAGGGAGACTGATGAAAGACTTTCTTATGAGAACAATGACCTCAATCGAGTCCTCCTAACCCTCATTTTGATAGCTTGAGGCTAGCTTAGTCAACTGGGACTACTTCCTTTCCTATTGTTGGAACTCAGACTGAGGCTTATTCCTCAACTGCCTTCTTTGTTCTAGCTTTCGGAGGCGTCTTTATCTCTTTCAAAGCGAGTGAGAGATCCTCTTCCCTATTTCACTTCTTCACTGAAATTCCAGAATCACTCTGAAGATATGATATTCCTATTGCTGTGTCTAACCTTCCCCGATCCCTACCATCAGAATACCTATCTGCCCCAACTCTGTATCCAGCTTCGTGAGCCGCTCTCTCCTATTTATGAGGTTACCTGGTCTACTAGGGAAAGCATATTCACACCTCGGTCAAGCAGACTCGGTCTATTGAATAACCTATCCCACTAGGTAAAGCTTCCTCTTTTTCTTATGCTGCCTCTTTTTCCTCTTTGTGGGGGCCTCCTTCCTTCTATCACCCCGGGTTGTGCTTCAGTCTCTCCTTTCTCTGAGAAGACTAAAGAAGAAATGGAAGAAGAGCGAGAGCCACTGACTCAGACTGAGGCTTCCTCAACCTCTGACTCCCCTACGAAAGGGACTCTTGTTCTTACTGACTCTGCCGAAACATCCCTTGAAAGGAAAGATCTCATTCAAGATCTCTCCTATAGCTCATTCTCATTCATTTCCAATTCTCTCTTTTTATACATCAAAGAAAGTTATACCTTTACTATACGTTATATACTCCATATATAACCTTTGTGGAAAGTCTATCTTTCTTCTTCTTTGAAATCGGAAAAGACTCTGCCGTCCGTTGACCGGCTTCGCGGGCACCATTTCGGTCCACTCGAGGCCTCGCACTATTGGGCCTCCTTTTTTCTGAGGGTTAAGGATAGGCTTTTCTTCTTTTCTTCCTTTCATTCTTTTAGGTGATGACTGTCGAGTTGAACTTCAAAACCGTGGGTCATCCTCACTTCTTTCTATCTGATCTGGTCTCGTCCGTCAACTCCTTACTCCGCCTTGCCCTAGGTCTCCGGTACGTGCTAGTTTAATGTCGAGGTTCAGGCTTTGCTTCGCTTCCATCGATCCGCGCCCTACGATTGATCTGACCCTAGCTGACTCCCCTATTCACTCACACCTTCAGACCTCGGTCCCGATCTGGTCAATCCAATCAATCCAGTCGATCCTGAAAGCTGGCATTACATACTTGATTCTCCTACTCTCATTCAGTTACTCTTTGAGTCTCTCATGAAAGAATGAAATACCTTTCCGCCTACCCTAAAAAAAAAGGTCAATCCGGCCCGGCCGCTTTCAGTCTATTCCCCCTATTCATTGGGATAGCTTGACTCAGTATATTGAATACCCGATCATCCCTAATAGACCCTAAGCGATACGGCTGCTTGCTTCTGAGTTCTAGCTTCTGGGCTCACTTTCCTCTTGAAGAAAGAGAAAGAGCGGACTCAGACTCAACCTAGCCTCTGCCTATTCAACCTCGGATGCCTCTGCCGATTTCAGTGAGACAGGTCCTGCTTACGAAACTCAGACCACCTTTCCCTAGGTGACTCCTAGGCTTTTTTCTTCAGATTCCTCTCGACTTTCCTTTTTTCACTCACTTCTTGACTCTTCAGGAGGGCTCGACTGAAAGGAGAGGATCAAAGCTCATAAAGGGTCAAAGAATGATCGAAGGAGTTGACTCGTATTTTTCTCATGATAACTAGTAAGGTCGGAGGTATAACTTCAGGAAAGTAGGCCCAGCAGCCCCCAGGAAAGGAGAAGTTCTTGAAGAAAAAGCAGTAGCTTTGATTCTGAGATCGGTCCCGGTCCGGACCGCAAAGTCTTTGACTTGATTCTCAATGAGACCAAAA
>NW_026124968.1:0-5000 GCF_025177605.1 Cucumis melo
TAATCCTGCGGATACGTATAATTCAGAAGAATATGTGAGTGATTCATATACAGCATCTCTTTCTTTTATCAATGGTTCTACCAATTTATATGTTTCCACAAATAATTGAAATTCAATTTCTTGATCTGTATCTTCAATTTTTGGAAACTTAGAAAGTTCTTCTGTTAAGCCATGATCAATGAACCTACAAAACCCTTCAAATTGTATCTGATTAAACGCAGGTATTGTAGACATTCTCTCATTTCCACCCCCAAGCATTTTATTTATTTCCCATTTATAAAAAAAATCCCATTATTTGCTTAAAATGGATCGATCTAGCAATGATGGAATTTATATTATGTTTACTGAATCACATGAAATTTTACCTAACTTCATAGGTGTAATAGATGTAATGCATGAAATACATATGAACGTAGGAATAAAGAGACTTTGATACTCAAATTAAATTGGAATTTGCAACAACTACAAATGAATTGGTAAATTCTATTTAGAATTATGGAGTTTTGTATAAAATATCTATATCAAAACAAAAGTGAGTCAATTTCTACCATTATTATGATATTCCAATCGGATTGGGTACTATAAATAGATTCGGGATTTGATCTGAAGAAACAATATAGAATTTTTTTTTATTTAACAACATGGAACTTTTTCGTAGATTTCACTGTTAAAAAAAATTCGCATAGAAGAGAGATATTTTACCTATACCTATATTTTTTTTAGTAGAATTCGTAGAATGCGATTGAAGTATGTATAAGGACTTGTATTTATTAATAAACATGTGCAGATATATATATATAGTTAGTTATATATATCGCCTCCTTTATTACAGTTCTATGGGGAACATCACATGTCGTACTCTATCAAAAATTTATATTTTCTATTTAATGATAATGAAAAAAAAAATTCTAAAAACAGAATTCCGAACATTTCCTATAAACATCTTATATATATATAAGATATTAGATTTAGATAATAGTAATCGTTTATGTTCTGGGGTTTACATATACTCATAATCGCTATTAAAATTGTCATTAATAAGGATTTTTTTATGGTTATGGAAACGAATCCGAATCAATACGGATGGATTAGTAATGATTAGTTATCTATCAATTTTTATTTATTTAGGTAAGGTATCCATTTTTGGATTGTTTTCTTATATCATTAGGGAAACCGAATTTGCAATTTCAATCCAAGAATCATTTATGAATTCACAGTCAATAGTTAAAGTTAACGGTTCCCATTTGTCCTGATTTTTTGCTTTTGTGAATGAAAATCCACATTTTTTTTTCAATAGAAAAAGCAAAGTTTTGCGGTTTTTCGTTTTAGATATTGTGTGTTGTAAGATACTATCTATCTAAGAGATAGAGCCAATCCAATATTTTGTATCGTTTTGGCGGCATGGCCGAGCGGTAAGGCGGGGGACTGCAAATCCCTTTTTCCCCAGTTCAAATCCGGGTGTCGCCTCAGCAACAAACAAAAGAATCAAAATACCCTCTTCTGTTTTGCTGATATAACTTTATCATTTTTTTTAGAAGAAAAGCATCTTTAGATTTGCTTGATTCTAAGCATCGTTGGGGTTCTCTAAAATGTTATAAATCCTTGCGTATAGGTTTCGTTTCCAGAATTTAGTAGAGTAATGAAAAATAATCGTTAAATCTTGAGATGATAGCCCTTCGACTACTAATGTAGTGTCTACTCATTGGGTCTTGAATTAGGGAATATAATTTCATTTTTCCTTACGGAAAGGAGGAAGATACTTGATATACGGACTCATGAAAGTATCTGAGTACTCGAGCATTCAATCAATATTATATTGAATGAATAATTGGCTTTTTTTTTTTATTTTAATCTTAAAAAAAGAACTTATTTCTTTTCGATAAGCTCTAACCACGCATGTAATAGGCCATCCCATCTTCCGATTGTCTCTATGAAACAATCGGGGGGGACAGTAAAGATTAGATCAAATGAGAAAGGAATAATAGTAGGGTTATGTGATAGATACTATCTTGATTCTCTATTTTGAGACTTTTTACTTAATGTAATGAAATGCAGGACAACAAAAGAAAGACTAGGTCTTATTATTCCTACATGTTACTAACATTCTTTTGATACTTCCAAGAGTTTTTCTGCCTCTTTTATTTATTTGTACTGAATTTTTTCGATTATACTAGAAATCATATAATAACTTGGGATAATTCGATTTTTTGTATTGTTTCATCAATGGTGTTGTGCCCGAATCTCTTTTTGACTATGCGCTAGTGATTCCACTATTATTAGTGAATAATAATTATTAGTGAGCAATAATGGAATAATTCTTTTATATTCATAGAGATAGGGGACATAATTCACATGGATATGGTAAGTCTCGCTTGGGCTGCTTTAATGGTAGTCTTTACATTTTCTCTTTCCCTCGTAGTATGGGGAAGAAGTGGACTCTAGAAGTACTACTAATTGAAAAATAAAACTGTATTGTTTTTGGTTTATTTTATAGATCGTTCTGCAAAACTTTTTTTCTTTTATTTTGAAAAGTAAAAAAAAAAAGAGTTCGGATTATAAGTTTTTAAGTGGATCCATACTTTCAACACGAAAGAACATAGACATAGTGGTTGTCCAATGAGATACTACGCATAATAATATACTACCTCATAATAAGATAGTACCTCGGGGTAGCCACCCACATATTACGTGCTTACCACTTCTTTTATTTATTATTATTAGTATTTTAGTTATTTTCAAAATAGGATTTTTTCTTGTTTTAGGGAACTCATTTCATATCATGCTTCAAACGTTAAATAAAAATGGGGTTTGCTAATTCTTTTCGAAATCCGAAGATAAAAAGTTCCCATGGAACCGAACTCCTGGATCATCTGTCAACTGCTCAATCAATTACTTCTTTCGAATGCTAAAAAAAAATTAGTGGCCTTTCGATTATTTGATTTCAGATTCATTCTAATCAACATGAATTATGAAGCAAAGAAATAGAATTGGGCCACTATGTATATTAGATTAATATTACATATATGTAATTGATATGATATCTATATATAAATAGAAAGATATATATTGTATATTCATCTATATTCAAATTGATCGATATTCAACCTCTATTTTTATAGAGTACAATTTTATATTTATACACTTCAATAACAATAATAGATAGTATGGTAGAAGGATTCATATATTTCTTTCTACCATACTATCGGATCTTATCGAATACTTCTCTCGTAGAATACTGATAATTCTAGTCCGCCAATTTCATTTAAGACGCGAAATTTTAATGCTTTTCATTTTTCTTATCTTCAATCATTGATAAGAACTAAAACGTCAAGGTTAATTCAAATTAATCACTTTGACTGATTGTTTTTACGTATATTATAAGTAAAAAGGCGGTCGGAACTAGAATGAACAGTGCAGTAGCAATAAATGCGAGAATATTTACTTCCATAATATCATCGTTTCATTTTTTATTCGCAATAACTCGGGATTTAATCCCATAGAGATGATAAATGTTTCGCTTGTAAATTCAAGGGGATGCGTTGCATCTCGATGATATCGAATCGTATTAAAATATCATGAATAACAATATCGGAGCTATCAAATCGATTCATCGTCGAGAATTGAATAGTATAACATAGGAAGATCTTTTATCCATACCGAATTTAAACAAAATGGGATTCCTGATGCAATCAAGAATTTCGTTACTTTTTTTTATTTATAATTTTTTGCATTCTTTCTTTTCTATAATCTACTGCCCTCTTATTCAATGCAATCATCTGATGAAGTCTCATCAGACTACCTTTACCCTTACATTGTTTATAAACAAACTCAAGCAAAGAATAGCAGCGAAATTCAAAAAAGGAAAAGGAGGTAGGTTCGAACTAAACTCCTTCCTTTTTTTGTACTTATAAAATCTTCTTAAAAAAAAGAAATAAAAACGAAACTTAAACTTTCAAAAATTCTTAATTACCTCACTAAGAGAGATAGATGGGATCCTTGTTTGTATTAATATCCTCTTTCCTTGAATTAGTAGTGGGACGTATATATCAAAAGTTAAGTGTTAAATTTTAATAAGATAGATTATTTCAAATTCAAATTAGTAATTGAATTTACTAATTGAGGTTACAAAAAATCGGAGCCAGAACGGATATATTTTGCTTTCAGACGAAAAATTAGATCAAAGTTTACTATGTAAACTTTATTTTGTATCGTCCAAATTCCCTTTATGTATGTGCTTTCCGGAAACGTATAGTACTCTATTTCATTAGAAAAATCGGGCGTAATCAACTAGACCCAGTACGCCTTCGAATCCTGAATATGATGCTACCAATAATTGTGGTAATTCACATATGGCACATATGTCTTTCTCCCATCAATTAGTACTCGTTGAAGAAATCAAAATTCCCATATTTTTTTGTTGAAAAATGTGGAAAAAAAATAAGAGAGATCCCGTTTGGAATAAAATTCAGTTATGTTATTTGTTCTCTCTTTCACAGGAAAGGAAGAGATTAATTGATGTATTTTTTTTTTATTGGATTTGGATCCATCGGGACTGACGGGACTCGAACCCGCAGCTTCCGCCTTGACAGGGCGGTGCTCTGACCAATTGAACTACAATCCCAGGGAAATAAAGTGTACAACATATGTTGTTGATTTAATTTCCTTCAAACCTTTCTATGTAGATTTTTGATTCGAATTGTCATATTCTACCAGACAGAGACGCGAGTAATAAAGTAATAGATTGATATGCGCGGAGACATGGACTTTAGTGTGAGAAGCATGGATTAATATTTATTTTTTCGTTATTGTAAAATTGATTGATTATCAATCTGTCAATGAATAAAAAAAGAGTTTTTTTTTTTATTCTTTCATATCAAGTCAAGTATTTCTGTAGAAGGACAAATAGGTTATATCATTTTATGGTGGATACGCGATATATTGGGCCGAGCTGGATTTGAACCAGCGTAGACATATTGCCAACGAATTTACAGTCCGTCCCC
>NW_026124968.1:10000-12500 GCF_025177605.1 Cucumis melo
ATAGTTCTTTGTTTCGAACTATACCGGTTTTCAAGACCGGAGCTATCAACCACTCGGCCATCTCTCCGAAAGATAATTTCTATTTTATTTATATTCCATCCCATCGAATAGAAGATTGACATATAAGTTGCTACCATTACTGTCTATACTATAGACAAATATAAGGCGTGAATCTATAAGTCTATCTCTATACATATAGATATATATGATCCAGTATACCCCTTTTTGTGAAGTAAAAAAAGACTACCCCGCAATCCCATGCATGCTAAAGTATTAAAAAAGTAAGAAGTAATATAGAATCAATGGATTTATGGTAAAATCCCTCCCTGATACATTTTATCAAAATTTTGGCTGGCTGGTAAAGGGATCAAATGGTATATTTTGTTGGTAGATTGGAGGATTAGAAACATGACTATTGCTTTCCAATTGGCTGTTTTTGCATTAATTGTTACTTCATCAATCTTACTGATTAGTGTGCCCGTTGTATTTGCTTCTCCTGAAGGTTGGTCGGGTAACAAAAATGTTGTATTTTCCGGTACATCATTATGGATTGGATTAGTCTTTCTGGTGGGTATCCTTAATTCTCTTATCTCTTGAACCTCTTCGTTCTCGATACAAAAATGAAACGACCCTCCCCTAATTCTTTCGAATTGTGAGAGACATTAAAATACAATATAAGTCCTAAAAATGAAAAATGCAAATAAAGAAAAAAATTTAGAGGGAGGGGGTCTCTTTCTTGTATTGTCAAAATTGAATATATCTCACATAATTCATATAAAAATAATATATTTGAAAGTATATAATAATACTTAGATATTGATAATAGAGAAACTATATATTATATATAATTATATAGACAAAAATATATAATTATCTTTATTTAGTTATAAAGATGAATTCCAAATATTAGAAAAATAAATAGTATAGTATAAAATATATTATATAATAACTATATAATTGGTTAAATCTATATATATATTATATAAAAATAGCCTAATTATACTCTAACCTAGTATTAATAGCCTAGTATAAGAGGATAGCTCTGCACTGATCTATACTATAGATTGCAGATAAAAAAAAATGCGGATATAGTTGAATGGTAAAATTTCTCCTTGCCAAGGAGAAGATGCGGGTTCGATTCCCGCTATCCGCCCAGGATGAGGATAATGGGTTAATGTTTTTCATTTAATAGGATAAATTTTTAAGTATAGTCGACCGTGATAGTATAGTGGTTCTATCCTCCCCCCTTCTTTTCCTCCCATCTGGAAAGAAAAAAAGCGAATATTATATAGTAATTAATTAATAGTTACCAAGATCAAACCTCAATTTTTTTAGACAAAAAAATTTTGCGGAGACAGGATTTGAACCCGTGACTTCAAGGTTATGAGCCTTGCGAGCTACCAAGCTGCTCTACCCCGCGATAAAGAGAAGAACTGTGAACTAATAGACAAACAAAGATTGAATGCACCCCTATACCATATCTGTACAAATAGAATAGTCCATTTATACAGAATGGTAAAGGGGTCCCTCTATAATCATAGAAATTAATAGAAAGAGATATTTGAATCCTTACCAACTTGATCTTGTTGCCCCAGGCAACAAGCATGCATGAACCATTTCACGAAGTATGTGTCCAGAGAGCCCAAAGTCTCGATAGTTAGCTCTCGGTCTTCCGGTTAAAAAACAACGTCGATGAAGACGTGTGGGTGCACTATTACGCGGTGGGGATTGTAACTTTCCATGAATTTCCCATTTCTCACTCAACGATGGAACTTTGCTTATTTCTTGTTTTAAGGATCGACGAATCAAATGATATTTTTGTTCCAATTTTTGCCTCTTCTTCTCCCTCTGAATTAAACTTTTCCTTGCCATAATGATTCAATTCTCAGTAGTATCAATGATACAAGTCGGATCCTAGATGTAGAAATATAAGAAGGAAGATCTCCTTCTCCATCGAAAGAAATGATATTTTCGCGGATACAACACATACAAAATTAACCAAATTTGCCTGATGTAGAGGCAATCAAGAAAGCCGCATAAGTAAATATATAACCTACAGAAAAGTGGGCTAATCCAACTAATCTTGCTTGCACAATGGAAAGAGCCACTGGTTTATCTCTCCATCGAATCAAATTAGCCAAAGGTGTGCGTTCGTGAGCCCATGCTAAAGTTTCAATCAATTCTTGCCAATATCCGCGCCAGGAAATTAAGAACATAAAGCCAGTAGCCCAAACAAGATGTCCAAATAAGAACATCCATGCCCAGACTGATAAACTATTCATACCAAAAGGATTATATCCATTGATAAGTTGTGAAGAGTTTAACCATAGATAATCTCTTAACCATCCCATCAAATAAGTGGAAGATTCATTAAATTGTGAAACGTTACCCTGCCATAATGTGATGTGCTTCCAGTGCCAATAAAAAGTAACCCATCCAATGGTATTTAACATCCAGAAAACTGCCAAATAAAAGGCGTCCCAAGCCGAAATATCACAAG
>NW_026124968.1:17500-25000 GCF_025177605.1 Cucumis melo
TCTAGCCCATTTTTTTTTTCTCGAGTTAAGCAAAAGCGGTTAATTATATAAGTTTCAAACTTCAATTTTGCTGAATAATTAAATAAGTTTTATCTTTTCTCCCACCTTCAGAAGAATAAAGCATAGGCATTCCACCCACTATCGTTACAATTTTCTGAAAGATAACTATCTCGGTTTCATCTAGAAATTTATATAGAATCCTTGAAAAAGACTTTCCTTCATAAGAAAGAAAAGACTTACTGTCTTTGGGATCTGATGCTACACCGCTGCTCAATATTGTAGGGGATCCACCCTATTACATAAGTGGATTCCTTCATTTTGATCTTATATCATGATATAAGTAAGCAGTTTTTATTGTATCGGCCAAAAACCTGACTAATTGATCTTTACGGTGCTTCTTCTATCAATTAGATCCTTTATCCATAGAATAAAGTATCTAGGCATACCTATTTCTTCATATTTCTGCTTCTATGAAGTTTCTTTCTTTGCTACAGCTGATACAAATCGTTAGTTTGGACAATACATATGTAGAAAGCCTATTTTTTTTAGTATTTATTAGCGAATTTTCTCTTTTTTTTCTTTCTATAGTGGAGATAGTCGCACGTAATGACAGATCACAGCCATATTATTAAAAGCTTGTGGTAAGAACGGGTTTCGTTCTAGTGCCCGAAAATAATATTCCAAAGCTTTTGTATGTTCTCCGTTCCTTGTGTGGATAAGACCTATGTTATAGAGTATATAACTTCGATCATAGGGATCGATTTCTAGTCGCATAGCTTCATAATAATTCTGTAGAGCTTCCGCATAATTCTCCTTCGGATTGAGCCGACATCCGTTACGGTCGTTCGTTATTCCATTGAAAGAATCTCCGTTCCAGAACCGTACGTGAGATTTTCATCTCATACGGCTCCCCCTTTATCTGATGCGCATAATGAGATGAGAATAATACATGAAATCAAAAAACATTGAAATACTCTCATTATGAACTCATGGGACTAGCGTTTTTACAAAAAATCTCTAGCCAACCTTCCTGTAAAAGATCTTTTCTTAACATCAAGCATGGTTTACTAGATAAAAATAAAAATGGTAACTCTAACAATTTCTTTGTCCTCAACGCCTCTAAATTTCCAGGAATTAGTCACTTCAACAGTCTTCGATGGTTATACAGGTATCCAAAATACAAACGAGATGGATGTTTGTTGTCCCAACCATTTTTCTAAGTTCCGATCCCGATAAGGAAAAGGTATAATTTATAACAAAGTTTTCGTGTTGTTGATTCCTAGGTGTAGTGCTTCTTCCCCTCTGCTACCTATTTTTACTAGTGAATATTTTTACTAGTGGAGTAGGGTTGACTTAATCCATAGGTTACACCTTTCGCTTAATACTAGAATCGACAATTCTAGCATCTAAGGTTACATTAATCGGGGATACACGACAGAAGGAATTTTTTGATTTTCAAATTGCACCTCCAAGAAGCGTAGATTTATTTCAATTATTGTTTTCTTTCTATCCCGAATACTGTGTCTTTCTACTAAGACGGAGAGCGGTAAAGAAAATTGAAAAAAAAAAAAATCAAATCGCACCATCTCTGTAATAGGTGAATGCCTCTTTTTCCCCGGAAGTTGTCGGAATTATTCGTAATAAGATATTGGCTACAATTGAAAAGGTCTTATCGATAAAATTTCCATTTATCCCACCAGATCTAGGCATCGGTAACAACCCCATTCTATAATTTCTTTTAATTACCTCTCGTGAGAAAATGATCCCACAAACAAAGGAATTGCATAGTACGAAATAACATAAAAACGGATTCATTAAAAAATCCCACTCGATATTAAAATTGTTTCTTTTTGATTTCACAGGAATCAATAAAAGAGAAGAAATATTTCAATCCGGTTAAATTTCATCCAAATGTAGTAGGATCAGAATGAAGAGAACTATTCTGATTTCAGCGAAGTTGAAGAAAAAAAGAATTTTATTTATCTGACTGGGGTAATTCTAGAAGTTTTTTGATTGAATTATGATACAAAAAAGAGCAAAAAGAATCGAATAATCATTCTATGATTCATAACTTGTGACTAGATATATGTATGGGATAAACAGTTGTTGGTGAAAAATCGAAAACTGTAAAAGTCGAATTTTTAGAAAAAAAGGAATCATAGTTTAAAAAACTAAATAGAATCATGAGCTAAAAGTATCCATTAAACATAGTTAAAAAAAAATTATTTGTATAGTTAGAATTGGTTGGACGTGCCTATCAAAAAAAAAATTGAATATTAATGACTCACTATTAACTCGGTTTCTGGGCCATAATCATTCTGTAGGAGAGATGGCCGAGTGGTTGAAGGCGTAGCATTGGAACTGCTATGTAGGCTTTTGTTTACCGAGGGTTCGAATCCCTCTCTTTCCGTACTAATTCAACAATGTTACTGACCACAATGTATCAAATCAAATAACAATCGATACTATTATTCCAACGGTTAGACCTTTATGGATTCTTTATTTCGAATTTTTGTGGTACGGAAACGAAAAGACTGGAAAGAATGCACAAGAGATGAAAATCCCCCTACCGATCAATGATAGATGAATGATAGAAAAATTTCCGGATCAAAACCTTACTTTCCTTCGGTCTCTTTACTTAGACTTCGGCGAAGGGGAGGACGAAATTGTCCGAACCCTTGTTTTTTAGTTAGGTTTAAGTCTGACGAGAATAATATTCTACAACGAGCAATTCATTTATTTTTAAACTGACCCATTTACTATCTATTATTTGATTGACTAATCCTTTATATTGCAATGGCTGAAGAGTCAAATGTTTTGGCAATTCCTGAGGGGGGGGATGAATCAAGATAATTTTGAATCAGTGTTCTCGATTTTTTTTTCATCTTTTGCTGTAATAATATCTCGGGGTTTGCACCGATAACTTGGTATATCCACTATAGAACCATTAACTAAAATATGTCTATGATTAACTAATTGTCGGGCTTGAGGAATAGTCGAAGCCATACCCAATCGAAAAAGGATGTTATCCAAACGCATTTCAAGTAATTGTAGTAAAACTTGACCCGTTGATCCTTTGGCTTTTCCGGCGATACGAACGTATTTAAGTAATTGTCGTTCTGTAAGACCATAATGAAAACGCAATTTTTGTTTTTCTTCTAAACGAATACGATATTGAGATTTTTTACCGGAACGCGATTGGTTTTTAAGATTCGTTTCCGGTTTTGGGCCTTTTACTAGTTAGTCCCGGTAAAGCCCCCAGACGGCGTATTTTTTTGAAACGAGGCCCTCTGTAACGCGACATAAAGACTCCTTATTTTATTTTATTTAAATTTCATAAACATTTTATTTTATTTAAATTTCATAAACTTAAATGAAAACTAAATGATAAATATTATAAATGAAGTGAAATCCAGTAAAGTATTGTACTACAAAACAAAGAATAATTAGATAACTTGGATCAATATCCGGATCCTATTGTATATGTAAATGATATAAAAAAGTAAGAGTTCCTTTCTTGATTTGTTCTACAGAAATAGAACCCCTCCTTTAGTCATAAAGGTAAGTAAGTTCCTACGACATCATAGATCGGTGACCTTTGAAAAAGGGTAAGAAGTCGTTTCTTTATTTATTTGATTTATCAATTATGTCAAAAATAAAATCAATAGAGAAAAGCCGGCTATCGGAATCGAACCGATGACCATCGCATTACAAATGCGATGCTCTAACCTCTGAGCTAAGCGGGCTCACATAACAGAAATGTTACATGCATAGTAATTTACTAAATTACTGGGATCTTAGCTATTCCTAATTAATATGAATATAGAATCTAATTTCATTTCAAATAAATATTCAATATTGGAATTGTTCTATTATAGAACATAATAATTAATATAACGATTAATAGAATATAGCGATAGAAAATTTTGATCTATTTATCAAATGGATGTGTATCAATAATTAATGTGTTAATCTTAATTGCATTTAATGCAATTGAGATGATAATGAAGCGTTTCTATGTTTTCATTCTGAAAGGTGGAAGATAAGACGAACAAGGGAATCGACCGTTTAAGTATTAAATTTTTTACTAAAAAAATAATAGAAAGAGGGGCAAATATATATGTTCATATATCTATCTATATTGATATATATTGAATTGCAGATACAGAAATGATAGAATCATTTTGGATCGGAACAAATATGGGTCTCCGATAGAGAAGAGAGAGATGAAAGAAGATAGACAAGAAATCCAATAGGAGGAAACACTTTTCAATAGAGGAATCGGTATTCTAATGACTTGAGTGGTTCCAGTATAATACAAATGAAAGAAAACGGGGAAGGACATCATAATGCGATACTAATCTTAAAAGAGGGGGATATGGCGAAATCGGTAGACGCTACGGACTTAATTAGATTGAGCCTTGGTATGGAAACCTACTAAGTGATAACTTTCAAATTCAGAGAAACCCTGGAATTAAAAATGGGGCAATCCTGAGCCAAATCCTTTTTTCCGAAAAAAAAGGGTAGGTGCAGAGACTCAATGGAAGCTGTTCTAACAAATGGAGTTGACGACGTTGCGTTAGTAAAGGAATGAATCCTTCCATCGAAACTCCAGAAACGATGAAAGATAAACGTATTACGTACTGAAAATACTATATTGATTAATGACAACTCGAATCTCTATTTTTTATATTTCTATAATTTTTTATATTTATATTTATATATATATATAAAATTATATATAAAAAATGAACGAATTGTTATGAATCGATTCCAAGATCTACAAGTTGAAAAAATAATCGAATATTCATTGATCAAATCATTTACTCCATCATAGTCTGATAGATCTTTTGAAGAATTGATTAATCAGATCGAATAGAATAAAGATAGAGTCCCATTCTACATGTCAATAACGACAAAAAATGAAATTTATAGTAAGAGGAAAATCCGTCGACTTTTAAAATCGTGAGGGTTCAAGTCCCTCTATCCCCAAAACCCTAAAAAGGCCCGTTGGCCTCTTTAATTATTTATCCGTTCATTAGCAATTCAGACTTTGTTATGTTTCTCATTCATTCGACTCTTTCACAAGCGTATTTGAGCGGAAATTTGATTTCTTATCACAAGGCTTGTGGTATATATTCTATATGATAGACGTACAAACGAACATCCTTGCGCAAGTAATCTGTGAAATTTGAATGATTAACTGTCTACTGTACTGAAACTTCGAAAGGCTTATCCAAGCCCTGAAATTTCGTATATCTTCAAAAAGAAGACTTTGGAATACCTTTTTTCTTATTTACAATTGACATAGACCAAAGTCATCTATTAAAATAAGGATAATGTGTCGGAAATGGCCGGGATAGCTCAGTTGGTAGAGCAGAGGACTGAAAATCCTCGTGTCACCAGTTCAAATCTGGTTCTTGGCACATCATGAATTTGTATGAGTATCTATTCTACGGATTCATTAATAATATAGATCATGAAAAATACTGATACATGATGATGTCTGGAAATCTACCCTTTAACTAAACTATATATATTTTTTACTCTATTTATAGATGTCGAAAATAGACAAGTAAAGATAAAGAGGATATTTATAGAAATATGTAAAGGATGTATATAGATATGTAAAAGAAAAGAATTTTCTTTTGTTTCCTCTTCTTTTTTATTTGTTCATACTCTGTCTCCTGGCGTTCAATTCCTATTTTATACATATTTGAAAGTTTCAATTAGTTCCTTATAAGACCCAAAAGTCTAGTCTAGGGGAGTTGAAAGGCGGGGAATGGCCAAGATTCATCTCAGATACAGTACAAATAGAATCCGATTCTCTTTTCATATTATATTTCTTCATTTCACCCTATGTGACTTTTTAAAGCACATCTATAAGTCATATGCGTGATACATAGTTCATAATGCAGAACTCATTTAGTTCATCCTATTAGCTTGTGGCTCATCCAAAATAAGTATCTTACAAATTGGATAATCTCACCAAATCTCTAATTGTATTTTTTTTAATCAATAATAATAAGATGAATGAGACTTCAATTACTATGCTATATCTATAAGAGAACGTAAAAATGTATTTGAATATCTTGAGTTGTCGAAGTGAAGATTAGTTTCGTATTATTTAATGAGCATCTTGTATTTCATAAAAATTGGGGGCAATATAATCCTTACGTAAGGGCCATCCTACCCAACTTTCAGGCATTAAGATACGCTTTAGACGTGGATGATTATCATAAGAAATTCCCAACATATCATAAGATTCCCTTTCTGGAAAATCCGCACTTTTCCAAACCCAGAAAACAGACGGAATTTTAGGATTTATCCTTGCGGCAAATACTTTTATGCATACCTCTTCCGGTTGATCTATACCATACTCGATTCTCGTAAGATGATACACACTAGCTAACAGTCCGCCTGGTGCTACATCATAAGCACATTGGGAACGTAGATAATTGTAACCATATACATATAAAATGACTGCAATGGAATGCCATTCCTCGGGCTTTATTTGTAAAGTCTCTATTCCTTGGTAATCGAAACCCAAAGATCTATGAACCAGTCCATGTTTGACTAGCCAAGAAGACAAATTACCCTGCATCTTCTCCCCCCCCCCATTTTTTTATTTTTATTTGTATAAGTATTTCCCATTTACAATGAAAAATTGATGAAGATTCACTCGTTCTTTGCTTTGTTATTCTGTACAAAAAAAAGTATACGGCCTAATTTACTAATTCGTAGGAAGAGACTGCACTTTTGTATTTGAAAAAAGTTTCAGGAGGGATGATCTCTGAAGTAGATGATGGTTGATAGAGTAATCCTTGATCGTAATTTCCAGTATTAGTACTTGGGCCAACATGAAATTTGTGATTGGTAGTAAAACACCGATTTTCCTCTTGAGACTTAATTCGATCTTCATAGATTTCTCGAGATATTTTCTTACGAAGTTTTGTTATAGCATCTATAACAGCCTCGGGTTTAGGCGGACAACCCGGCAAATACACATCGACAGGAATTAACTTATCGACTCCCCGAACAGTACTATAAGAATCGGTACTGAACATCCCTCCTGTAATTGTACATGCTCCCATAGCAATAACATATTTTGGTTCAGGCATTTGCTCATATAATCTTACTAAAGAAGGAGCCATTTTCATTGTTACCGTACCCGCTGTTAAAATTAAGTCTGCCTGTCTAGGACTAGATCTTGGTACCAGTCCATAACGATCAAAGTCGAATCGTGAACCTATTAATGAAGCGAATTCAATGAAGCAACAACTGGTACCATAGAGAAGCGGCCATAAACTGGAGAGTCTTGACCAATTTGAAAGATCATTTGATGTAGTTGAAATAACTGAAGTTTGGGTTGTTCGATCAAGTAAGGGAAACTCGATGGAATTCATAACTGTCTCAATGTTTTTTTTAATTGTCTGAATATTCAAAAACTAAGACCATTCCAATGCTCCTTTTCGCCATGCATAAACTAAACCGACAATT
>NW_026124969.1:0-5000 GCF_025177605.1 Cucumis melo
CACCATAAAATGATATAACCTATTTGTCCTTCTACAGAAATACTTGACTTGATATGAAAGAATAAAAAAAAAAAACTCTTTTTTTATTCATTGACAGATTGATAATCAATCAATTTTACAATAACGAAAAAATAAATATTAATCCATGCTTCTCACACTAAAGTCCATGTCTCCGCGCATATCAATCTATTACTTTATTACTCGCGTCTCTGTCTGGTAGAATATGACAATTCGAATCAAAAATCTACATAGAAAGGTTTGAAGGAAATTAAATCAACAACATATGTTGTACACTTTATTTCCCTGGGATTGTAGTTCAATTGGTCAGAGCACCGCCCTGTCAAGGCGGAAGCTGCGGGTTCGAGTCCCGTCAGTCCCGATGGATCCAAATCCAATAAAAAAAAAAATACATCAATTAATCTCTTCCTTTCCTGTGAAAGAGAGAACAAATAACATAACTGAATTTTATTCCAAACGGGATCTCTCTTATTTTTTTTCCACATTTTTCAACAAAAAAATATGGGAATTTTGATTTCTTCAACGAGTACTAATTGATGGGAGAAAGACATATGTGCCATATGTGAATTACCACAATTATTGGTAGCATCATATTCAGGATTCGAAGGCGTACTGGGTCTAGTTGATTACGCCCGATTTTTCTAATGAAATAGAGTACTATACGTTTCCGGAAAGCACATACATAAAGGGAATTTGGACGATACAAAATAAAGTTTACATAGTAAACTTTGATCTAATTTTTCGTCTGAAAGCAAAAATATATCCGTTCTGGCTCCGATTTTTTGTAACCTCAATTAGTAAATTCAATTACTAATTTGAATTTGAAATAATCTATCTTATTAAAATTTAACACTTAACTTTTGATATATACGTCCCACTACTAATTCAAGGAAAGAGGATATTAATACAAACAAGGATCCCATCTATCTCTCTTAGTGAGGTAATTAAGAATTTTTGAAAGTTTAAGTTTCGTTTTTATTTCTTTTTTTTAAGAAGATTTTATAAGTACAAAAAAAGGAAGGAGTTTAGTTCGAACCTACCTCCTTTTCCTTTTTTGAATTTCGCTGCTATTCTTTGCTTGAGTTTGTTTATAAACAATGTAAGGGTAAAGGTAGTCTGATGAGACTTCATCAGATGATTGCATTGAATAAGAGGGCAGTAGATTATAGAAAAGAAAGAATGCAAAAAATTATAAATAAAAAAAAGTAACGAAATTCTTGATTGCATCAGGAATCCCATTTTGTTTAAATTCGGTATGGATAAAAGATCTTCCTATGTTATACTATTCAATTCTCGACGATGAATCGATTTGATAGCTCCGATATTGTTATTCATGATATTTTAATACGATTCGATATCATCGAGATGCAACGCATCCCCTTGAATTTACAAGCGAAACATTTATCATCTCTATGGGATTAAATCCCGAGTTATTGCGAATAAAAAATGAAACGATGATATTATGGAAGTAAATATTCTCGCATTTATTGCTACTGCACTGTTCATTCTAGTTCCGACCGCCTTTTTACTTATAATATACGTAAAAACAATCAGTCAAAGTGATTAATTTGAATTAACCTTGACGTTTTAGTTCTTATCAATGATTGAAGATAAGAAAAATGAAAAGCATTAAAATTTCGCGTCTTAAATGAAATTGGCGGACTAGAATTATCAGTATTCTACGAGAGAAGTATTCGATAAGATCCGATAGTATGGTAGAAAGAAATATATGAATCCTTCTACCATACTATCTATTATTGTTATTGAAGTGTATAAATATAAAATTGTACTCTATAAAAATAGAGGTTGAATATCGATCAATTTGAATATAGATGAATATACAATATATATCTTTCTATTTATATATAGATATCATATCAATTACATATATGTAATATTAATCTAATATACATAGTGGCCCAATTCTATTTCTTTGCTTCATAATTCATGTTGATTAGAATGAATCTGAAATCAAATAATCGAAAGGCCACTAATTTTTTTTTAGCATTCGAAAGAAGTAATTGATTGAGCAGTTGACAGATGATCCAGGAGTTCGGTTCCATGGGAACTTTTTATCTTCGGATTTCGAAAAGAATTAGCAAACCCCATTTTTATTTAACGTTTGAAGCATGATATGAAATGAGTTCCCTAAAACAAGAAAAAATCCTATTTTGAAAATAACTAAAATACTAATAATAATAAATAAAAGAAGTGGTAAGCACGTAATATGTGGGTGGCTACCCCGAGGTACTATCTTATTATGAGGTAGTATATTATTATGCGTAGTATCTCATTGGACAACCACTATGTCTATGTTCTTTCGTGTTGAAAGTATGGATCCACTTAAAAACTTATAATCCGAACTCTTTTTTTTTTTTACTTTTCAAAATAAAAGAAAAAAAGTTTTGCAGAACGATCTATAAAATAAACCAAAAACAATACAGTTTTATTTTTCAATTAGTAGTACTTCTAGAGTCCACTTCTTCCCCATACTACGAGGGAAAGAGAAAATGTAAAGACTACCATTAAAGCAGCCCAAGCGAGACTTACCATATCCATGTGAATTATGTCCCCTATCTCTATGAATATAAAAGAATTATTCCATTATTGCTCACTAATAATTATTATTCACTAATAATAGTGGAATCACTAGCGCATAGTCAAAAAGAGATTCGGGCACAACACCATTGATGAAACAATACAAAAAATCGAATTATCCCAAGTTATTATATGATTTCTAGTATAATCGAAAAAATTCAGTACAAATAAATAAAAGAGGCAGAAAAACTCTTGGAAGTATCAAAAGAATGTTAGTAACATGTAGGAATAATAAGACCTAGTCTTTCTTTTGTTGTCCTGCATTTCATTACATTAAGTAAAAAGTCTCAAAATAGAGAATCAAGATAGTCTATCACATAACCCTACTATTATTCCTTTCTCATTTGATCTAATCTTTACTGTCCCCCCGATTGTTTCATAGAGACAATCGGAAGATGGGATGGCCTATTACATGCGTGGTTAGAGCTTATCGAAAAGAAATAAGTTCTTTTTTTAAGATTAAAATAAAAAAAAAAGCCAATTATTCATTCAATATAATATTGATTGAATGCTCGAGTACTCAGATACTTTCATGAGTCCGTATATCAAGTATCTTCCTCCTTTCCGTAAGGAAAAATGAAATTATATTCCCTAATTCAAGACCCAATGAGTAGACACTACATTAGTAGTCGAAGGGCTATCATCTCAAGATTTAACGATTATTTTTCATTACTCTACTAAATTCTGGAAACGAAACCTATACGCAAGGATTTATAACATTTTAGAGAACCCCAACGATGCTTAGAATCAAGCAAATCTAAAGATGCTTTTCTTCTAAAAAAAATGATAAAGTTATATCAGCAAAACAGAAGAGGGTATTTTGATTCTTTTGTTTGTTGCTGAGGCGACACCCGGATTTGAACTGGGGAAAAAGGGATTTGCAGTCCCCCGCCTTACCGCTCGGCCATGCCGCCAAAACGATACAAAATATTGGATTGGCTCTATCTCTTAGATAGATAGTATCTTACAACACACAATATCTAAAACGAAAAACCGCAAAACTTTGCTTTTTCTATTGAAAAAAAAATGTGGATTTTCATTCACAAAAGCAAAAAATCAGGACAAATGGGAACCGTTAACTTTAACTATTGACTGTGAATTCATAAATGATTCTTGGATTGAAATTGCAAATTCGGTTTCCCTAATGATATAAGAAAACAATCCAAAAAATGGATACCTTACCTAAATAAATAAAAATTGATAGATAACTAATCATTACTAATCCATCCGTATTGATTCGTTTCCATAACCATAAAAAAAATCCTTATTAATGACAATTTTAATAGCGATTATGAGTATATGTAAACCCCAGAACATAAACGATTACTATTATCTAAATCTAATATCTTATATATATATAAGATGTTTATAGGAAATGTTCGGAATTCTGTTTTTAGAATTTTTTTTTCATTATCATTAAATAGAAAATATAAATTTTTGATAGAGTACGACATGTGATGTTCCCCATAGAACTGTAATAAAGGAGGCGATATATATAACTAACTATATATATATATCTGCACATGTTTATTAATAAATACAAGTCCTTATACATACTTCAATCGCATTCTACGAATTCTACTAAAAAAAATATAGGTATAGGTAAAATATCTCTCTTCTATGCGAATTTTTTTTAACAGTGAAATCTACGAAAAAGTTCCATGTTGTTAAATAAAAAAAATTCTATATTGTTTCTTCAGATCAAATCCCGAATCTATTTATAGTACCCAATCCGATTGGAATATCATAATAATGGTAGAAATTGACTCACTTTTGTTTTGATATAGATATTTTATGACAAAACTCCATAATTCTAAATAGAATTTACCAATTCATTTGTAGTTGTTGCAAATTCCAATTTAATTTGAGTATCAAAGTCTCTTTATTCCTACGTTCATATGTATTTCATGCATTACATCTATTACACCTATGAAGTTAGGTAAAATTTCATGTGATTCAGTAAACATAATATAAATTCCATCATTGCTAGATCGATCCATTTTAAGCAAATAATGGGATTTTTTTTTATAAATGGGAAATAAATAAAATGCTTGGGGGTGGAAATGAGAGAATGTCTACAATACCTGCGTTTAATCAGATACAATTTGAAGGGTTTTGTAGGTTCATTGATCATGGCTTAACAGAAGAACTTTCTAAGTTTCCAAAAATTGAAGATACAGATCAAGAAATTGAATTTCAATTATTTGTGGAAACATATAAATTGGTAGAACCATTGATAAAAGAAAGAGATGCTGTATATGAATCACTCACATATTCTTCTGAATTATACGTATCCGCAGGATTAATTTGGAAAACCCGTAGGGATATGCAAGAACAAACAATTTTGATTGGAAACATTCCTCTAATGAATTCCCTGGGAACTT
>NW_026124969.1:10000-27500 GCF_025177605.1 Cucumis melo
AATACTTCAGGAAGTTATGCAGGGGCATCCCGTATTGCTAAATAGAGCGCCTACTCTGCATAGATTAGGCATCCAGGCCTTCCAACCTATTTTAGTGGAAGGACGTGCTATTTGTTTACATCCATTAGTTTGTAAGGGATTCAATGCAGACTTTGATGGGGATCAAATGGCTGTTCATGTACCTTTATCTTTGGAGGCTCAAGCAGAGGCGCGTTTACTTATGTTTTCTCATATGAATCTCCTGTCTTCAGCTATTGGGGATCCCATTTCTGTACCAACTCAAGATATGCTTATTGGACTCTATGTATTAACGAGCGGGAATCGCCGAGGTATTTGTGCAAATCGGTATAATCCATCTAATCGCAAAAATCATAAAAATGCAAAAATTTACAATAATAACTATAAATATATACGAAAGAACCCTTTTTTTGTAATTCCTATGATGCAATTGGAGCTTATCGCCAGAAAAGGATCAATTTAGATAGTCCTTTGTGGCTCCGATGGCGACTAGATCAACGCGTTATTGCTTCAAGAGAAGCCCCTATCGAAGTTCACTATGAATCTTTGGGTACCCATCATGAGATTTATGGGTACTATCTAATAGTAAAAAGTATAAAAAAAGAAATTCTTTGTATATACATTCGAACCACTGTTGGTCATATTTCTCTTTATCGAGAAATCGAAGAGGCTATACAAGGATTTTGCCGGGCCTGCTCATATGGTACCTAATCCTCTGGTATCTCACTCAGCTAAGTAATTATATGACACCGGTATGAATTTTGTTCTCTCCGGTTCAACTAGGACCATAGGTCCTGAATTTCTACGCGAATCAAGATCGAGAAAAGGAAGTTTTCTAATCATTAACTCAAACCTATTGTCGAACCCCACTCAGCGTAATATGGAGGTACTTATGGCGGAACGGGCCGATCTGGTCTTTCACAATAAAGTGATAGATGGAACTGCCATTAAACGACTTATTAGCAGATTAATAGATCACTTCGGAATGGCATATACATCACACATCCTGGATCAACTAAAGACTCTGGGGTTCCAGCAGGCCACTGCTACATCCATTTCATTAGGAATTGATGATCTTTTAACAATCCCTTCTAAGGGATGGCTAGTCCAAGATGCTGAACAACAAAGTTTGATTTTGGAAAAACACCATCATTATGGAAACGTACACGCAGTAGAAAAATTACGCCAGTCCATTGAGATATGGTATGCTACAAGTGAATATTTGCGACAAGAAATGAATCCTAATTTTAGGATGACTGACCCTTTTAATCCAGTCCATATAATGTCTTTTTCGGGAGCTCGAGGAAATGCATCTCAAGTACACCAATTAGTAGGTATGAGAGGATTAATGTCAGATCCACAAGGACAAATGATTGATTTACCCATTCAAAGCAATTTACGTGAGGGGCTGTCCTTAACGGAATATATAATTTCTTGCTACGGAGCGCGGAAAGGAGTTGTGGATACTGCTGTACGAACATCGGATGCTGGATATCTTACACGTAGACTTGTTGAAGTAGTTCAACACATTGTTGTACGTAGAACCGATTGTGGAACCATCCGAGGGATTTTAGTGAGTCCTGGAAATAGGATGATTCCGGAAAGAATTTTTATCCAAACATTAATTGGTCGTGTATTAGCGGACGATATATATATGGGCCCGCGATGCATTGGTGTTCGAAATCAAGATATTGGTATTGGACTTATTAATCGATTCATAACCTTTCAAACCCAACCAATATCTATTCGGACTCCCTTTACTTGTAGGAGTACATCTTGGATCTGCCGATTATGTTATGGACGAAGTCCTACTCACGGGGACCTGGTAGAATTGGGAGAAGCCGTAGGTATTATTGCGGGTCAATCTATTGGAGAACCGGGTACTCAACTAACATTAAGAACTTTTCATACCGGCGGAGTATTCACAGGGGGGACTGCAGAACATATACGAGCTTCTTCTAATGGCAAAATCAAATTCAATGAGAATTTGGTTCATCCCACACGTACACGCCATGGGCATCCTGCTTTTTTATGTTATATAGACTTGTATGTAACTATTGAGAGTGAGGATATTATACATAACGTCACTATTCCACCAAAAAGTTTACTTTTAGTTCAAAATGATCAATATGTAGAATCAGAACAAGTGATTGCTGAGATTCGCGCGGGAACATACACTCTTAATTTAAAAGAGAGAGTTCGAAAACATATTTATTCTGACTCAGAGGGAGAAATGCATTGGAGTACCGACGTGTACCATGCACCCGAATTTACATATAGTAATGTCCATCTCTTACCAAAAACAAGTCATTTATGGATATTATCAGGAGGTTCGTGCGGATGCAGTGTAGTCCCTTTTTCACTCTACAAGGATCAAGATCAAATTAACGTTCATTCTCTTTGTGTCGAAAGAAGATATATTTCTAGCCTTTCAGTAAATAATGATAAAGTGGGACAAAAATTTTATGGTCCGGATCTCTCTGGTAAAAACGAAAGCGGAATTCCTGATTATTCAGAACTTAATCCAATCCTATGTACGGGTCAATCTAATCTCACATATCCTGCTATTTTCCACGGTAATTCTGATTTATTGGCAAAGAGGCGAAGAAATGGATTCATCATTCAATTTGAATCACTTCAAGAACGAGAAAAAGAACTACGACCCCCTTCCGGTATTTCGATTGAAATACCCATAAATGGTCTTTTTCGTAGAAATAGTATTCTTGCTTTTTTCGATGATCCTCAATACAGAAGAAATAGTTCAGGAATTACTAAATATGGGACTATAGGGGTGCATTCAATCCTCAAAAAAGAGGATTTGATTGAGTATCGAGGAGTCAAAGACTTTAAGCCAAAATACCAAATGCAAATGAAAGTGGATCGATTTTTTTTCATTCCCGAGGAAGTGCATATTTTACCAGAATCTTCTTCCATAATGGTACGGAACAATAGTATCATTGGAGTAGCTACACGACTAACTTTAAGTATAAGAAGCCGAGTAGGTGGATTGGTCCGAGTGGAGAAAAAAAAAAAAAAGGATTGAACTCAAAATATTTTCTGGAGATATACATTTTCCTGGAGAGATGGATAAGATATCCCGACACAATGGCATCTTGATACCACCAGAAAGAGTAAAAAAAAATTCTAAGAAATCAAAAAAATCGAAAAATTGGATTTATGTCCAGTGGATCACACCTACCAAGAAAAAGTATTTTGTTTTTGTTCGACCTGTAATCATATATGAACTAGCCGACGGTATCAATTTAGTAAAACTTTTCCCACAGGATCTATTGCAAGAAAGGGATAATCTGGAGCTTAGAGTTGTCAATTATATACTTTATGGAAATGGAAAACCAATTCGGGGAATTTCTGGCACAAGCATTCAATTAGTTCGGACTTGTTTATTGTTGAATTGGGACCGAGACAAAAAAAGCTCTTCTATCGAAGACGCGCGCGCTTCCTTTGTTGAAGTAAGTACAAATGGTCTGGTTCGAAATTTCCTACGAATAGACTTAGGGAAATCCGATACTGCGTATATGAGAAAAAGGAAAGATCCGTCAGGTTCAGGATTGATCTTTAATAATGAGTCAGATCGCACGAATATCAATCCATTTTTTTCTATTTATTCCAAGACAAGGGTTCCACAATCTCCGAGTCAAAATCAAGGAACTATTCGTACGTTGTTCAATAGAAATAAGGAACGCCAATCTTTGATAATTTTGTCAGCATCGAATTGTTTGCAAATGGATCTATTCAACGATGTAAAAGATTATAATGTCATAAAAGAATCAAGTAAAAAGGATCCTCTAATTTCAATTAGGAATTCGTTAGGACCTTTAGGGGCGGCCCCTCAAATTGTGAATTTTTATTCATTTTATGACTTAATAACTCATAATCCGATCTCCCTAACTAAATATTTGCAACTTGACAATTTAAAACAGACTTTTCAAGTACTTAAATATTATTTAATGGATGAAAACGGGGGGATTTTCAATTCCGATCCATGCAGTAACATCGTTTTCAATACATTTAATTTGAATTGGCATTTTCTGCATCATAATTATCACAATAATTATTGTGAAGAAACACCTACAAGAACAAGAATTAGTCCTTGGACATTTTTTTTTTGAAAATGTATGTATAGCCAAAAATAGACCACACCTAAAATCGGGTCAAATTATAATTGTTGAAGTTGATTCTGTAGTAATAAGATTAGCTAAGCCTTATTTGGCCACTTCAGGAGCAACTGTTCATCGCCATTATGGCGAAATGCTTTACGAAGGAGATACTTTAGTTACATTTATATATGAAAAATCACGATCTGGTGATATAACGCAGGGTCTTCCAAAAGTCGAACAAGTATTAGAAGTGCGTTCGATTGATTCAATATCGATGAGCCTAGAAAAGAGAATTGAGGGTTGGAACGAGCGTATAACAAGAATTCTTGGAATTCCTTGGGGATTTTTGATTGGTTCTGAACTAACGATAGTGCAAAGTCGTATCTCTTTGGTTAATAAGATCCAAAAGGTTTATCGATCCCAGGGGGTGGAGATCCATAATAGACATATCGAAATTATTGTACGTCAAATAACATCAAAAGTCTTGGTTTCAGAAGATGGAATGTCTAATGTTTTTTCACCTGGAGAACTCATTGGGTTGTTACGAGCGGAACGAACAGGGCGTGCTTTGGAAGAAGCGATCTGTTACCGAGCCGTATTATTGGGAATAACGAAAGCATCTCTAAATACTCAAAGTTTCATATCGGAAGCAAGTTTTCAAGAAACTGCTCGAGTTTTAGCAAAAGCCGCCCTCCGAGGTCGTATCGATTGGTTGAGAGGTTTGAAAGAGAACGTTGTTCTAGGAGGAATGATACCAGTTGGTACCGGATTCAGAGAATTAGCGCACCGTTCGAGGCAACATAACAATATTCCTTTAGAACCCCCCCCAAAAAAAATTTTCGAGGGGGAAATGAGAGATATTTTGTTCCACCACAAAGAATTATTTGATTTTTTCATTTCAACGAATTTACATGATACATCAGAACAAGCATTTCTAGGATTTAATGATTCATAAAAGTGGAGTCATCCTGTTAACTAGCCGCGTTAATTTGGTAATAAGATAATAACGAATAGAAAAAAATTAATGGCTTGGATTGTGTATCAACAGTCAATCCCCGGTCGAGGTAGAGGATAAGGTTCCATGGGAACAATTATTTATTTCTATTTCAGCTCGTCTCTTTTTTTAAGAAAAAAAAGCGAGGAAGTGGGGGGAGAAATGACAAGAAGATATTGGAACATCCATTTGGGAGAGATGATGGAGGCAGGAGTTCATTTTGGTCATGGTACTAGGAAATGGAATCCTAGAATGGCACCTTATATCTCTGCAAAACGTAAAGGTATTCATATTATAAATCTTACTCAAACTGCTCGTTTTTTATCAGAAGCTTGTGATTTAGTTTTTGATGCAGCAACTAGGGGCAAACAATTCTTAATTGTTGGTACCAAAAAATAAAGCAGCGGATTCAGTAGCCCGGGCTGCAACAAGGACTCGGTGTCATTATGTTAATAAAAAATGGCTCGGGGGGATGTTAACAAATTGGTCTACTACAGAAACGAGACTTCATAAGTTCAGGGACTTGAGAACGGAACAAAAGACGGGGGGACTCAACCGTCTTCCGAAAAGGGATGCTATGTTGAAGAGACAATTATCTCACTTGCAAACATATCTGGGCGGGATTAAATATATGACGGGGTTACCCGATATTGTAATAATCGTTGATCAACAAGAAGAATATCGGGCTCTTCAAGAATGTATCACGTTGGGAATTCCAACTATTTGTTTAATTGATACAAATTGTGACCCCGATCTCGCAGATATTTCGATTCCAGCGAATGATGATGCTATAGCTTCAATCCGATTAATTCTTAACAAATTAGTATTTGCAATTTCGGAGGGTCGTTCTAGCTCTATACGAAATTCTTGATTAATAATAAGATAAATCAATTTTGGGGGGGAACTCCATAGATTTCGGGAATTGGTTACTATTCCCGAATCGCACAAAAGAGATAAAAAAAACTAGGGATATTGTAATGTAATAAATTGGTATCAAAAATAGACAACTCAAGGCAAGTAAAAAAAAAAGACAGTCGAATCAAAATAATTTGTTTTACAGTTCTATTTCTTTCAGAGGGCAATATGAATATTCTATTATGTTCTATCAACACACAAAAAGGGTTATACGATATATCTGGTGTGGAAGTCGGCCAACACTTGTATTGGCAAATAGGAGGTTTCCAAGTCCATGCCCAAGTACTTATTACTTCTTGGGTTGTAATTGCTATCTTATTAGGTTCAGCCATTATAGCTGTTCGTAATCCACAAACCATTCCTACTGACGGTCAGAATTTCTTCGAATATGTCCTTGAATTCATTCGAGACGTGAGCAAAACTCAGATTGGCGAAGAATATGGTCCATGGGTTCCCTTTATTGGAACTATGTTTCTATTTATTTTTGTTTCGAATTGGTCAGGAGCTCTTTTACCTTGGAAAATCATACAGTTACCTCACGGAGAGTTAGCCGCACCCACAAATGATATAAATACTACTGTTGCTTTAGCTTTACTCACATCAGTAGCATATTTTTATGCGGGTCTTAGCAAAAAAGGATTAAGTTATTTCGGTAAATACATTCAACCAACTCCAATCCTTTTACCCATTAACATCTTAGAAGATTTCACAAAACCCTTATCACTTAGTTTTCGACTTTTCGGAAATATATTAGCTGATGAATTAGTAGTTGTTGTTCTTGTTTCTTTAGTACCTTTAGTAGTTCCTATACCTGTTATGTTCCTTGGATTATTTACAAGTGGTATTCAAGCTCTTATTTTTGCAACTTTAGCTGCAGCTTATATAGGCGAATCCATGGAGGGTCATCATTGATTAGTTTTCTAAATACTCTTTTTTTTAGCTTAGACCAAGGCAATGTATACATGGCTCAAGATAATCTACTTAGGGAACATAAATATACAAATAATCAAAAAATAAGGAAGGTATATACTATCTAGGGAGTAAGACTAGAAAGATTACGATATTCGGGAATTAAAAAAAAAGGAAAGAGATCTAAAAGATCTTTTTCCTCTCAACGATTGAACAAAAAAAAATTACATGAACTTAGATTAATAAAATATTGATATTTCTATGCAAGGATTTGGACTAATGAATTCGTTCATTTAGATTGATTGTCTCCATGTGGGATAATTCTAAAAAGAAAGGGTTTCCAAAAAACGAGAAAAAAGGATTGGGTAGGGTAGAGTAGAGGAGAGTGGAGTCAACTAGATGTATTGAATCGAATTGCTATAAGACAACCCTTGTGGATATTTCGAAGAATGATTCTCAAATTCGATGGAATCCAAGATATGAATAATTGGTTTACGTTAGGTAAGAAACACATGTATATGTTATATTAGATATTAACTAGTTATATAGGAACTAAAGATATATCTAATCCGCCCTACTACTGTGAATTTAGATAGGGCTTACAATGGAAGTCCTTCTGTTTCGGCTGTAATGTAATTTTGAATTCAATATTGAATGAATAGAGAGATTAAATCAAGAAAAACAATGAAGAATTCAAAGAATGCTTTAAAAGAAATGGAAGAACAAAAGTCGTATGGATTCACAAAAACTACGTGGATGGATAGGAACTAAAAAAGAGAGATTGAAGTAGTTTGGACGATTCAATAATATTATTACTTCAATTCGTAATTTTTAGTTGGATAAATCTTAGTGATGGAATAATAAGTTATAATTCATTGGTTGATTGTATCATTAACCATTTCTTTCTTTTGGTGTGAGGAACTTATCATGAATCCACTGATTTCTGCCGCTTCCGTTATTGCTGCTGGGTTGGCCGTCGGGCTTGCTTCTATTGGACCTGGGATTGGTCAAGGTACTGCTGCGGGCCAAGCTGTAGAAGGGATCGCGAGACAACCCGAGGCGGAGGGAAAAATCCGAGGTACTTTATTGCTTAGTCTGGCTTTTATGGAAGCTTTAACAATTTATGGACTAGTTGTAGCATTAGCACTTTTATTTGCGAATCCTTTTGTTTAATCCTAAAAAAATTACGTATTTTTTTTCGTATTTTATTTACTTGGACTTGCTGCTCTTGCTTTTTCGAATTATACGAAGCTTTCACTCCTACAATTACTTATTCGTTGGGACAATAACCTATGGGAAGGATTGATTTGAGGATGAGGCATTAGCATACTGACTCGCCTTCTTCCTTCCCTTTCTTAGTCCAATCTCGAATGGAACTTTTTTTTTAGGATTCTTACAACATATTTTTTACTCTATTTCGAATAGAAATAGGAAATTAATAAAATAAAAAAAAAATAGAAAGAAATAGATAATTAGTTTTATCTATAAAAGGAGATCATATGAAAAATGTAACCGATTCTTTCATTTCTTTGGGTTACTGGCCATCCGCCGAGAGTTTCGGATTTAATACCGATATTTTAGCAACAAATCCAATAAATCTAAGCGTAGTGCTTGGTGTATTGATTTTTTTTGGAAAGGGAGTGTGTGCGAGTTGTTTATTTCAAGAATAAGTTGGATACAACCAACTGTACTTTTCTAGTTATAACTACGAAAAGGTGCATGATCCCGCGAATTACTTCTGACAAAATGAAGAAATCATATTGAAGAACCATAGCATTTCGTGATTCATTGGTAAATCAACTTTGATTCTCTATCAACCAATAATGTGGGACTATTAACATGGTTAAAACGTTTGAAGTCCAGACGTAGCATGGTACTCTTTCTACTACTATGTTAATACATAGTTAATACATAAATCGTTTCAAATAGTTGGGCTTTTTTTTTCGATATAGAACACTCATGTCGATAAAATGATTTGAACCCCCCCTTTTTTATTATTTTCTATTTTAATAGAATATTAGAATTTTTTTGTAAAAAACTAAAAAAATGAGGATTTCACCCTCATTTTTTCTTTTTTATCCAATGCTGAATCGATGACCTATGTTATGTATAAAGTAAGAAAATTTTTTTGGATTTCAAGAAAAAAAAAGAAACAACTTTGCTGACAATTGTTTGTTTGGTCAGAAGAGTCCTCCGAATATTCGGGTCTTGGATTAATGATCCATATTTTTTTCTTTTTCTTTGTGGAATATGAATAGAGAAAAGAGGATAGGCTCATTACATTCAAAAAGATATATGGGAATTTCTCAGAAATAATTGCAATAATTGAGCGTGAGAGCCAAATGAATCGAAAGATTCATGTTTGGTTCGGGAAGGGATCGTCGAAGTTTTGAAATGAATGGAAAGACAATCTACTTTCATTAAGTGATTTATTAGATAATCGAAAACAGAGGATCTTGAAAACAATTCAAAATTCAGAAGAACTACGTGAGGGGGGCCATTGAACAGCTGGAAAAAGCCCGGGCTCGCTTACGAAAAGTTGAAATGGAAGCCGATCAGTTTCGAGTGAATGGATATTCTGAGATAGAACGAGAAAAATTGAATTTGATTAATTCAACTTCTAAAAGTTTGGAACAATTAGAAAATTATAAAAATGAAACTATTCGTTTTGAACAACAAAAAGCGATTAATCAAGTACGACAACAGGTTTTCCAACAAGCCTTACAAGGAGCTCTAGGAACTCTGAATAGTTGTTTGGACAACGAGTTACATTTACGTACCATCAGTGCTAATATTGGCATGTTTGGGACGATGAAAGAAATAACTAACTGATTAGTCCTTCTACTGTAGGCATTATTTTTTTTTCTTAAAAAAAAATAATTACGAAATACTCATGGTAACCATTCAAGCAGATGAAATTAGTAATATTATTCGTGAACGTATTGAGCAATATAATAGAGAAGTAAAAATTGTAAATACCGGTACTGTACTTCAAGTAGGCGACGGCATTGCTCGTATTTATGGTCTTGATGAGAGTAATGGCAGGTGAATTAGTAGAATTTGAAGAGGGTACTATAGGCATAGCTCTAAATTTAGAATCAAATAATGTTGGTGTTGTATTAATGGGTGATGGTTTGCTGATACAGGAGGGAAGTTCTGTAAAAGCAACGGGAAGAATTGCTCAGATACCAGTAAGCGAGGCTTATTTAGGTCGTGTTATAAATGCCCTGGCTAAACCTATTGATGGCCGAGGTGAAATTTCATCTTCTGACTCTCGGTTAATTGAATCCCCCGCTCCTGGTATTATTTCGAGACGTTCCGTATACGAGCCTCTTCAAACAGGACTTATTGCTATTGATTCAATGATTCCTATCGGACGTGGTCAGCGAGAATTAATTATTGGGGACAGGCAGACCGGTAAAACTGCAGTAGCCACGGATACGATTCTCAATCAACAAGGGCAAAATGTAATATGTGTTTATGTAGCTATTGGTCAAAAAGCATCTTCTGTGGCTCAAGTAGTGACTACTTTACAGGAAAGGGGCGCAATGGAATACACTATTATAGTAGCCGAAACGGCAGATTCTCCGGCTACATTACAATACCTTGCCCCTTATACAGGAGCAGCTTTGGCTGAATATTTTATGTACAGAAAACAACACACTTCAATCATTTATGATGATCCCTCCAAACAAGCACAAGCTTATCGACAAATGTCTCTTCTTTTACGAAGACCGCCGGGCCGCGAAGCTTATCCGGGAGATGTTTTTTATTTGCATTCACGCCTTTTGGAAAGAGCCGCTAAATTAAGTTCTGCTTTAGGTGAAGGAAGTATGACTGCTTTACCAATAGTTGAGACCCAATCGGGAGATGTTTCAGCTTATATTCCTACTAATGTAATTTCCATTACCGATGGACAAATATTCTTATCTGCCGATCTATTCAATGCTGGAATCAGACCTGCTATTAATGTGGGTATTTCCGTCTCCAGAGTAGGATCTGCAGCTCAAATTAAAGCCATGAAACAAGTAGCCGGCAAATTAAAATTGGAATTGGCTCAATTTGCCGAATTAGAAGCCTTTGCGCAATTCGCTTCTGATCTCGATAAAGCTACTCAGAATCAATTGGCAAGAGGTCAACGATTACGTGAGTTGCTCAAACAATCCCAATCAGCACCTCTCACGGTAGACGAACAGATAATGACTGTTTATACCGGAACTAATGGTTATCTTGATTCATTAGAAATTGGACAAGTAAGGAAATTTCTTCTTGAGTTACGTACTTACGTAAAAACGAATAAACCTCAGTTTCAAGAAATAATCTCTTCTACGAAGACATTGACCACTGAAGCGGAAGCCCTTTTGAAAGAAGCTATTCAGGAACAGATGGAACGTTTTCTACTTCAAGACCAAGTATAAAAGAAAACAAGTAAAGTATAAATCAATTTTAGAACTTTCAAATGTTAAAATTGAAACATGAAATAATTTCATTCTTTTCATTTATTAGGTGTTAGTAGGTAGAATATATATATATATAATTTATATAAAATAAAAAATATATATAAATATATTAAAGAAAGTAGATAATATTTCTAGAAATATATATCAATATTAAAATGAAATGTAAATACAATTAAGAAATTTTTTTTATAAATATAGTTAAAGTTAAAATTAGATTATATTTCTAATAATATATTTAGAATATCATAAATATCTTAATATTTGGAATTTGAATATCCTTTCTACTAATATCTTATCTTCAAATAAAACAGAATTGAATTATTAGTTTATTTATATAATAAATCTAAAACTAGAGTTACAATTAATATTAAAACTAATTTATAAATTACTATTAATAAATAAGCGTCTCTTATTCAAATCATTCAAAATCTTTCCTTTCTTGACATGATATAGAAAATTTAAAACTAAAAAAAAATATATGAAAAAAAATTGCGTCCAATAGGATTTGAACCTATACCAAAGGTTTAGAAGACCTATGTCCTATCCATTAGACAATGGACGCTTTTGATTCCAATTTTTTTTTTCGTATTTTCACCTCTCTTGTTCGTAAAAAAAATGTGTGAGAATTCCGGAAATTGCATATTGAATTCAATGATGCATTACATTAACTAATACATTAGTTAAAATTTAGTTAAAATTAAGTAAATTGAAAATTTTTATTTGAGTAATTCCATTATTAATTAATTTCTATTTATAATATATATAAATTATAAGATAAGAATATTATAAGATAAGATAAGCGGATAGCGGGAATCGAACCCGCATCGTTAGCTTGGAAGGCTAGGGGTTATAGTCGACGTTGATTCATCATTTTGAACTGAACGTCTCTAATTCAAAACCGAACGTGAAACTTTGGTTTCATTCGGCTCCTTTATGGAAGATGGATAAATTCCTAAATTTATAAGATGTAAACAAAAAAAAAATACCATCCATAACATCTATGTCAGCCTTTCCGTCTGAATGCATTCAAAAGGACCCGCTTTATAGATGATCCCTATACAAGAGGAGATTATAACAATCTTTCCAGTTATTTATTTCGTTCCCTATTTCTATTTAATATAATCCTTAGGAAAAGTATTTTGTTTCCGCCGAGCTAAAAAAACGATGTCGACGTCTCTAGTAAACCAAAGACATTGTTTAATAGCTATTTTGTTTTGCTTCAATCTCCCTTATACAAAGAAAAAATTGAAGATTTAGTTACGATTAGAAAAAATTCCACCTTTATCCATGGATCCCTTATTCCTTCAATTGGAAGTATTGATCCAATTCAATAAAATTATGTTTCGTAATTTCATGATCCAATTTTTTCAATTTAGAACATATTTTTGGATACAAATCACGAGAATTTTTATTTTTCCTCGAATCTTTCATCGAGAGGTAAAGGATTAAATCCTTTTAAGAAATAAAGTTTTTGATCGGAATATTAATCAACCCGAAGGATCCCTTAACTATTAAGGGATTAATAGAACGAATCGCACTTTTACCACTAAACTATATCCGCTACAATGCAATTATTGTATATAAATGGACCTTTTGTCGAAGACGAAAATAAGTCGTATTAATAAGTAATAAAAAGATCGGATCAGAAAATAATCATGAAAAATTTGAGCGTTGACGTATTTTCATCAGGGCCACTAATGAGATTAGGAAAAGAGGACTCGTTTTAATTAACTAATTAACAAGTTTTTTATTCTAGTAAAGTACTAAAAAATAATAATTAAGAAATCGAACCTTGATTCTATATCATCTTTTTCTGTATCATAGGAATTGAAATAATAAATCTTCTTAGGATTCTTGTTGTTTCTATTTTTTTTTTTTTCAAAAACATTTTCAAATCAAATAAATAATTTGATCTACGATTTATTGGAACAAAAAAAGCCCGGCTAGGTACTGACCAGGCCAGGCCGTGGAACTAAAAATAAAAAGAAAAGGGCTTTTCGGATGAAATAAACTAAAAAAGGTACTTTCTTTTTATTTATAAATATTTTTATGAATCTTTAATATATTGGTATTATTTATATATTAGGATTGAAGATATCTCTTCTTTTGAGCCCTTATCTAATGAAATCTAATTTATCTAAATGGAATTCCTAATAAAAAAAAGTTTTTATCGATTTGATAGATATCCATCGATATATCTAGATAATTATCTATATCAATATAATGAAATTATATATCTATAAAGGGGTAGATAAAGATAATAAAGAGAGATAAAGAAGGGCTTTTTTCAAGCCTTTATTTTCTATTTTTTATACAATGTATCATAGTAATTATCCTTTTTCAATTTGGGGAGAGATGGCTGAGTGGACTAAAGCGTCGGATTGCTAATCCGTTGTACGATTTTTTTGTACCGAGGGTTCGAATCCCTCTCTTTCCGTTTCTGTCAATTACTTGGTATTTTTTTATAGTTGAGGAAAGATGTGGAATAGATAAAATGTTAAGAACATTTCAAAATCAAGCAAGGAAAAAAAATCTGATTTTGTTATTCTTCACGCCCCGGATTACGTCCCGGGTCCATTAGATAGGAATCCGAAAATGAAGAGAGAAACAAAGAATATTACTACTGTATAAACAAATAGTTTGAGAGTAAGCATTACACAATCTCCAAGATCATTTTTTTTTTAAGAGAATAGATTCTCTATTTTAATCTGGTTTGACACCAAGAAATGCAGTGAAGTTATTTCTATAAATAGGAAAAAAATTTTAAGAGTTGAGTCCTTGATTACTCAAAATTGGATTTTCATACCCACAATTCTATATTGTGGGGGACTCGAAGAGGGTCGTTCAAAGGAAAAAAGTAAGAATAAGAAAATGAGAGTGATCCAGATTTATCATAGCTATAGAATAATTTCAATATTGGATTCAACTTAAAGCTTCAGACTGTATGTACAACTTATCTGATCTTATAACTAGTTAGAATCTTTTTTTTTTTTTTTCTAGTAAATCATGAATTTGTCTCGGACAGTATTAAAAATATTATCGAAAGCTTACAGCAGCTTGCCAAACAAAAGCTAATAGAAAAAAGAATAGAGGTATTTACTGGCATAACATCTACTATTGGATTCAAAAAAGCGTAGGCCTCGGGCAATTTGGCGACGAAAAAAACTACTTGAATAAAGGGAAAGAATTAAGACAGATACCGATGAAACTTAAGATATTAAGCATAACAATTTTTTTTTTCTTTGTTCTTGAAGATAATTGTATTTCTTTTGATTTGATTGAGTTATTAATCCCCTATTATTGCTATGATATAAGGGATAAGGGAAAAATTAATAACATAAAGTAGGTCAAAAAAACCTTTCTTTGATTTGAACTCAGCCAATCAAAAATCCTTCAATTCTCAAATAAAACGAGAATAGAAGAAATCCTACTTTCATACAATATCTTAATGGAATTATATGTAATGATCAATAAATTGAGTTTAATTGGATCTATAAACGTATCAAAATCTGAGCAACAATCTAATTTATTCTATAAATATTTGTACTGGAATTGACGACTAAGCACTACCAATATTAGTGTTTATTAGTGTTGAATATAAATGGGGCGTGGCCAAGTGGTAAGGCAACGGGTTTTGGTCCCGCTATTCGGAGGTTCGAATCCTTCCGTCCCAGAGTATGCGTATTATTATTATATATAATAATAGTATATTATAAGATATATGGAAAAATATTCGATATCAGACTATAGATTGCCGTTTTAAACAACCTTATGCTTAAGAGTCTAAATATAGATCGAATGTGATTGTTCTTTATTATTTTCTTATAATGATGCATTTCAGAAATGCGAAAGCCTCTATTATTCTCTATCTCTTAAATGGTTTGTGAAACCCGAGTATTTTTTTTTCTGTGGATTTCTGAATTATAAACACGAAGGTCTTGTGTTTTTGGCACTAATGGAATTGAATTAATGGTCTTAAGAAACTTAAGACCTATTTAGGGTTTAGGGTACTAAATTTTAGAGTCAAATAAAAAAAAATAGGTAGGAACAATCGTTTACTCTAGATCTGTTTGACTTTCGCCTTATACAAGATAGTCTAGCACCTCCGAAACTAGTCCAGTCCCCCGTAGGATCCTTTTTTTATTTATGATGCATCTACTCGATCTAATTGGGGGTAGATAGGAGTTAATCCATAACGGAAGATATCAATTTGAATATCTGCCCGAATCTGATTAACAAAGAATCAAGTTACATATGTAACATATTATGTATTTCTTTTCACCTCATTTTTTCGTATGTTTGTCTGTAATGAATAATTGTAAATCCAAGTAACAATTCATACATCTTTTTCACTTTATTTTAAGGAAAGATTATTGAGTCTCTTAAGTTAAATAAACTAGGCAGAAAATGCTGATATGTATGTATTGTTATTATCTATTTTTATCGTTTTATTTCTTTTTTTTTTTTTTATTTTAGATCTATCTAATTGATGGGTTAATCCCGAATATACATTTATTTATCATAATCAAATGTAATAAATCCTTTACAAAAATTTATTCAAATAATATTATAATATAATATTTAGGTAGTAAATTTTCAATCAAGTAAATCTTTTTAATTATTTCTTATGAGTCCTTGGTACTCGAAGAAGTGTTAAACTCGTGAATCCATTCTATGAAGAAATTGAAAAATGGAGATTCTTAATTATTCGTAATTAATTATTTCTTAATTGATTTTATAGAAATTTCAAAAAATCTCTCTCTATCTAGAAAATATCTATATATAGAGAAATAAATATTGCACTCATACAAAAAAATGTTATTGATACAATATATACAATAAAATATGGGTTTCAATAAATTGAAGTATTGCTAAGACTTTTTCAAAAACTACCCATGTCATAAGAGTATAGATTACTATGGACCAACTAACCCAATGACTATACATGATTCCATAAATGAATCAATTACATACCAGTTCCAAGAAATTAGAGGTTATGGTAAAACTTCGTTTAAAACGATGTGGTAGAAAGCAACGTGCGACTTGAAGGACATGATCCACTGTGGATTCTTACACCCACCATTTTATATTATATAGGAATGAAGATGCTCTTGACTCGACATAGTTTGTTCGGTTGCACTCGAGCTCTTTTTTTTTTTTAGGGTTTTTGATGTAAATAGTACATGATGGAGCTCGAGTAGAAAGTATTGATTCATTTATCAAGGGCAGAGATCTAGGGTTAGTGTCAATCAATAAGTTAAAACTACTTCGTAAAGTATAGGTTCGGTATACAAATCGAAAGGATCCAATTCGAACAAGTTTCAAATTCAAACATCAAATTGGATTAAAAGTGTATCACACGAGAATCCATTATTTATATGATTCTTTGATAAAAAGGAAATCAAAAAAAATGGTATGTTGCTACCATTTTGAAACGATTAAAGATCACCGAAGTAATGTCTAAACCCAATGATTCAAGGAAAGGATAAAGGATCCCGGAACAAGTAAAAATCTTTTTCAATTGTCTCAATAACTAAACTAGATCAGAATGAAGAATCGAAATAGATTCTAACGGAGACAGGCAAAAATAAAGAGGTTAGAGACCGCTCAATAAATGAAATGCTTAAGCTTAAGGGTTTTTTTCCTTTGCGTGAGAGTTATCCAACTTGGAGTTATGGGGATAAGAATGAGTTTTTTTTTTTCAAAAGAAAAACAAAAGAATAAGAAAAAAAATTTTTAAATCATAGTCTAATTGATTTAATAATCTATAGATCTATTTGACATTAATTAGAATTCTATACATAACTTTGAATTTCCTCGAGCCGTACGAGGAGAAAACTTCTTATAACGGTTCTGGGGGGGGGTACTTAAAATTTACATCTATCCCAATGAGCCGTTTATCGAATCATTGCAATTGATGTTCGATGCCGAAGAGAAGGAAGAGATCTTCGTAAAGTGGGTTTTTATGATCCGATAAAGAATCAAACCTATTTAAATGTTCCTGCTATTCTATATTTCCTTGAAAAGGGTGCTCAACCTACAGGAACTGTTCATGATATTTTAAAGAAGGCAGGTGTTTTTACGGA
>NW_026124970.1:0-2500 GCF_025177605.1 Cucumis melo
TTGCTTTTTCTATTGAAAAAAAAATGTGGATTTTCATTCACAAAAGCAAAAAATCAGGACAAATGGGAACCGTTAACTTTAACTATTGACTGTGAATTCATAAATGATTCTTGGATTGAAATTGCAAATTCGGTTTCCCTAATGATATAAGAAAACAATCCAAAAATGGATACCTTACCTAAATAAATAAAAATTGATAGATAACTAATCATTACTAATCCATCCGTATTGATTCGTTTCCATAACCATAAAAAAAATCCTTATTAATGACAATTTTAATAGCGATTATGAGTATATGTAAACCCCAGAACATAAACGATTACTATTATCTAAATCTAATATCTTATATATATATAAGATGTTTATAGGAAATGTTCGGAATTCTGTTTTTAGAATTTTTTTTTTCATTATCATTAAATAGAAAATATAAATTTTTGATAGAGTACGACATGTGATGTTCCCCATAGAACTGTAATAAAGGAGGCGATATATATAACTAACTATATATATATATCTGCACATGTTTATTAATAAATACAAGTCCTTATACATACTTCAATCGCATTCTACGAATTCTACTAAAAAAAATATAGGTATAGGTAAAATATCTCTCTTCTATGCGAATTTTTTTTAACAGTGAAATCTACGAAAAAGTTCCATGTTGTTAAATAAAAAAAATTCTATATTGTTTCTTCAGATCAAATCCCGAATCTATTTATAGTACCCAATCCGATTGGAATATCATAATAATGGTAGAAATTGACTCACTTTTGTTTTGATATAGATATTTTATACAAAACTCCATAATTCTAAATAGAATTTACCAATTCATTTGTAGTTGTTGCAAATTCCAATTTAATTTGAGTATCAAAGTCTCTTTATTCCTACGTTCATATGTATTTCATGCATTACATCTATTACACCTATGAAGTTAGGTAAAATTTCATGTGATTCAGTAAACATAATATAAATTCCATCATTGCTAGATCGATCCATTTTAAGCAAATAATGGGATTTTTTTTATAAATGGGAAATAAATAAAATGCTTGGGGGTGGAAATGAGAGAATGTCTACAATACCTGCGTTTAATCAGATACAATTTGAAGGGTTTTGTAGGTTCATTGATCATGGCTTAACAGAAGAACTTTCTAAGTTTCCAAAAATTGAAGATACAGATCAAGAAATTGAATTTCAATTATTTGTGGAAACATATAAATTGGTAGAACCATTGATAAAAGAAAGAGATGCTGTATATGAATCACTCACATATTCTTCTGAATTATACGTATCCGCAGGATTAATTTGGAAAACCCGTAGGGATATGCAAGAACAAACAATTTTGATTGGAAACATTCCTCTAATGAATTCCCTGGGAACTTCTATAGTAAATGGACTATACAGAATTGTCATCAGTCAAATATTGCAAAGCCCCGGTATCTATTACCGGTCAGAATTGGACCATAACGGAATTTCGGTCTATACCGGCACCATAATATCTGATTGGGGAGGAAGATTAGAATTAGAGATTGATCGAAAAGCAAGGATATGGGCTCGTGTGAGTAGGAAACAGAAAATATCTATTCTAGTTCTATCATCAGCTATGGGTTCGAATCTAAGAGAAATTCTCGAGAATGTTTGCTACCCTGAAATTTTTTTGTCTTTCCTGAATGATAAGGAGAAAAAAAAAATTAGATCAAAAGAAAATGCCATTTTGGAGTTTTATCAACAATTTTCTTGTGTAGGCGGAGATCCGGTATTTTCTGAATCCTTATGTAAGGAATTACAAAAGAAATTCTTTCAACAAAGATGTGAATTAGGAAGGATTGGTCGACGAAATCTGAACCAGAGACTTAATCTTGATATACCTGAGAACAATACATTTTTGTTACAGCGAGATATATTGGCAGCTGCAGATCATTTGATTGGACTTAAATTTGGAATGGGTACACTTGACGATATGAATCATTTGAAAAATAAACGGATTCGTTCTGTTGCGGATCTCTTACAAGATCAATTCGGATTGGCTCTAGTTCGTTTAGAAAATATGGTTAGAGGAACTATATGTGGAGCAATTAGGCATAAATTAATACCGACTCCTCAGAATTTGGTAACTTCAACTCCATTAACAACCACATTTGAATCTTTTTTCGGATTACACCCATTATCTCAAGTTTTAGATCGAACTAATCCATTGACACAAATAGTTCATGGGCGAAAATTGAGTTATTTGGGCCCAGGAGGATTGACAGGGCGAACTGCTAGTTTTCGGATACGAGATATCCATCCTAGTCATTATGGACGCATTTGCCCAATTGACACGTCTGAAGGAATTAATGTTGGACTTATTGGATCATTAGCAATTCATGCAAGGATTGGTGATTGGGGATCTCTCGAAACTCCATTTTATGAAATTTCAGAGAGATTAAAAAAAGTGCGGATGCTTTATTTATCACCAAGTCGAGATGAATACTATATGGTAGCGACAGGAAATTCTTTGGCA
>NW_026124970.1:7500-24029 GCF_025177605.1 Cucumis melo
CCAAGATGCTGAACAACAAAGTTTGATTTTGGAAAAACACCATCATTATGGAAACGTACACGCAGTAGAAAAATTACGCCAGTCCATTGAGATATGGTATGCTACAAGTGAATATTTGCGACAAGAAATGAATCCTAATTTTAGGATGACTGACCCTTTTAATCCAGTCCATATAATGTCTTTTTCGGGAGCTCGAGGAAATGCATCTCAAGTACACCAATTAGTAGGTATGAGAGGATTAATGTCAGATCCACAAGGACAAATGATTGATTTACCCATTCAAAGCAATTTACGTGAGGGGCTGTCCTTAACGGAATATATAATTTCTTGCTACGGAGCGCGGAAAGGAGTTGTGGATACTGCTGTACGAACATCGGATGCTGGATATCTTACACGTAGACTTGTTGAAGTAGTTCAACACATTGTTGTACGTAGAACCGATTGTGGAACCATCCGAGGGATTTTAGTGAGTCCTGGAAATAGGATGATTCCGGAAAGAATTTTTATCCAAACATTAATTGGTCGTGTATTAGCGGACGATATATATATGGGCCCGCGATGCATTGGTGTTCGAAATCAAGATATTGGTATTGGACTTATTAATCGATTCATAACCTTTCAAACCCAACCAATATCTATTCGGACTCCCTTTACTTGTAGGAGTACATCTTGGATCTGCCGATTATGTTATGGACGAAGTCCTACTCACGGGGACCTGGTAGAATTGGGAGAAGCCGTAGGTATTATTGCGGGTCAATCTATTGGAGAACCGGGTACTCAACTAACATTAAGAACTTTTCATACCGGCGGAGTATTCACAGGGGGGACTGCAGAACATATACGAGCTTCTTCTAATGGCAAAATCAAATTCAATGAGAATTTGGTTCATCCCACACGTACACGCCATGGGCATCCTGCTTTTTTATGTTATATAGACTTGTATGTAACTATTGAGAGTGAGGATATTATACATAACGTCACTATTCCACCAAAAAGTTTACTTTTAGTTCAAAATGATCAATATGTAGAATCAGAACAAGTGATTGCTGAGATTCGCGCGGGAACATACACTCTTAATTTAAAAGAGAGAGTTCGAAAACATATTTATTCTGACTCAGAGGGAGAAATGCATTGGAGTACCGACGTGTACCATGCACCCGAATTTACATATAGTAATGTCCATCTCTTACCAAAAACAAGTCATTTATGGATATTATCAGGAGGTTCGTGCGGATGCAGTGTAGTCCCTTTTTCACTCTACAAGGATCAAGATCAAATTAACGTTCATTCTCTTTGTGTCGAAAGAAGATATATTTCTAGCCTTTCAGTAAATAATGATAAAGTGGGACAAAAATTTTATGGTCCGGATCTCTCTGGTAAAAACGAAAGCGGAATTCCTGATTATTCAGAACTTAATCCAATCCTATGTACGGGTCAATCTAATCTCACATATCCTGCTATTTTCCACGGTAATTCTGATTTATTGGCAAAGAGGCGAAGAAATGGATTCATCATTCAATTTGAATCACTTCAAGAACGAGAAAAAGAACTACGACCCCCTTCCGGTATTTCGATTGAAATACCCATAAATGGTCTTTTTCGTAGAAATAGTATTCTTGCTTTTTTCGATGATCCTCAATACAGAAGAAATAGTTCAGGAATTACTAAATATGGGACTATAGGGGTGCATTCAATCCTCAAAAAAGAGGATTTGATTGAGTATCGAGGAGTCAAAGACTTTAAGAGCCAAAATACCAAATGCAAATGAAAGTGGATCGATTTTTTTTCATTCCCGAGGAAGTGCATATTTTACCAGAATCTTCTTCCATAATGGTACGGAACAATAGTATCATTGGAGTAGCTACACGACTAACTTTAAGTATAAGAAGCCGAGTAGGTGGATTGGTCCGAGTGGAGAAAAAAAAAAAAAGGATTGAACTCAAAATATTTTCTGGAGATATACATTTTCCTGGAGAGATGGATAAGATATCCCGACACAATGGCATCTTGATACCACCAGAAAGAGTAAAAAAAAATTCTAAGAAATCAAAAAAATCGAAAAATTGGATTTATGTCCAGTGGATCACACCTACCAAGAAAAAGTATTTTGTTTTTGTTCGACCTGTAATCATATATGAACTAGCCGACGGTATCAATTTAGTAAAACTTTTCCCACAGGATCTATTGCAAGAAAGGGATAATCTGGAGCTTAGAGTTGTCAATTATATACTTTATGGAAATGGAAAACCAATTCGGGGAATTTCTGGCACAAGCATTCAATTAGTTCGGACTTGTTTATTGTTGAATTGGGACCGAGACAAAAAAAGCTCTTCTATCGAAGACGCGCGCGCTTCCTTTGTTGAAGTAAGTACAAATGGTCTGGTTCGAAATTTCCTACGAATAGACTTAGGGAAATCCGATACTGCGTATATGAGAAAAAGGAAAGATCCGTCAGGTTCAGGATTGATCTTTAATAATGAGTCAGATCGCACGAATATCAATCCATTTTTTTCTATTTATTCCAAGACAAGGGTTCCACAATCTCCGAGTCAAAATCAAGGAACTATTCGTACGTTGTTCAATAGAAATAAGGAACGCCAATCTTTGATAATTTTGTCAGCATCGAATTGTTTGCAAATGGATCTATTCAACGATGTAAAAGATTATAATGTCATAAAAGAATCAAGTAAAAAGGATCCTCTAATTTCAATTAGGAATTCGTTAGGACCTTTAGGGGCGGCCCCTCAAATTGTGAATTTTTATTCATTTTATGACTTAATAACTCATAATCCGATCTCCCTAACTAAATATTTGCAACTTGACAATTTAAAACAGACTTTTCAAGTACTTAAATATTATTTAATGGATGAAAACGGGGGGATTTTCAATTCCGATCCATGCAGTAACATCGTTTTCAATACATTTAATTTGAATTGGCATTTTCTGCATCATAATTATCACAATAATTATTGTGAAGAAACACCTACAAGAACAAGAATTAGTCTTGGACATTTTTTTTTTGAAAATGTATGTATAGCCAAAAATAGACCACACCTAAAATCGGGTCAAATTATAATTGTTGAAGTTGATTCTGTAGTAATAAGATTAGCTAAGCCTTATTTGGCCACTTCAGGAGCAACTGTTCATCGCCATTATGGCGAAATGCTTTACGAAGGAGATACTTTAGTTACATTTATATATGAAAAATCACGATCTGGTGATATAACGCAGGGTCTTCCAAAAGTCGAACAAGTATTAGAAGTGCGTTCGATTGATTCAATATCGATGAGCCTAGAAAAGAGAATTGAGGGTTGGAACGAGCGTATAACAAGAATTCTTGGAATTCCTTGGGGATTTTTGATTGGTTCTGAACTAACGATAGTGCAAAGTCGTATCTCTTTGGTTAATAAGATCCAAAAGGTTTATCGATCCCAGGGGGTGGAGATCCATAATAGACATATCGAAATTATTGTACGTCAAATAACATCAAAAGTCTTGGTTTCAGAAGATGGAATGTCTAATGTTTTTTCACCTGGAGAACTCATTGGGTTGTTACGAGCGGAACGAACAGGGCGTGCTTTGGAAGAAGCGATCTGTTACCGAGCCGTATTATTGGGAATAACGAAAGCATCTCTAAATACTCAAAGTTTCATATCGGAAGCAAGTTTTCAAGAAACTGCTCGAGTTTTAGCAAAAGCCGCCCTCCGAGGTCGTATCGATTGGTTGAGAGGTTTGAAAGAGAACGTTGTTCTAGGAGGAATGATACCAGTTGGTACCGGATTCAGAGAATTAGCGCACCGTTCGAGGCAACATAACAATATTCCTTTAGAACCCCCCCCCAAAAAAAATTTTCGAGGGGGAAATGAGAGATATTTTGTTCCACCACAAAGAATTATTTGATTTTTTCATTTCAACGAATTTACATGATACATCAGAACAAGCATTTCTAGGATTTAATGATTCATAAAAGTGGAGTCATCCTGTTAACTAGCCGCGTTAATTTGGTAATAAGATAATAACGAATAGAAAAAAATTAATGGCTTGGATTGTGTATCAACAGTCAATCCCCGGTCGAGGTAGAGGATAAGGTTCCATGGGAACAATTATTTATTTCTATTTCAGCTCGTCTCTTTTTTTAAGAAAAAAAAGCGAGGAAGTGGGGGGAGAAATGACAAGAAGATATTGGAACATCCATTTGGGAGAGATGATGGAGGCAGGAGTTCATTTTGGTCATGGTACTAGGAAATGGAATCCTAGAATGGCACCTTATATCTCTGCAAAACGTAAAGGTATTCATATTATAAATCTTACTCAAACTGCTCGTTTTTTATCAGAAGCTTGTGATTTAGTTTTTGATGCAGCAACTAGGGGCAAACAATTCTTAATTGTTGGTACCAAAAATAAAGCAGCGGATTCAGTAGCCCGGGCTGCAACAAGGACTCGGTGTCATTATGTTAATAAAAAATGGCTCGGGGGGATGTTAACAAATTGGTCTACTACAGAAACGAGACTTCATAAGTTCAGGGACTTGAGAACGGAACAAAAGACGGGGGGACTCAACCGTCTTCCGAAAAGGGATGCCGCTATGTTGAAGAGACAATTATCTCACTTGCAAACATATCTGGGCGGGATTAAATATATGACGGGGTTACCCGATATTGTAATAATCGTTGATCAACAAGAAGAATATCGGGCTCTTCAAGAATGTATCACGTTGGGAATTCCAACTATTTGTTTAATTGATACAAATTGTGACCCCGATCTCGCAGATATTTCGATTCCAGCGAATGATGATGCTATAGCTTCAATCCGATTAATTCTTAACAAATTAGTATTTGCAATTTCGGAGGGTCGTTCTAGCTCTATACGAAATTCTTGATTAATAATAAGATAAATCAATTTTGGGGGGAACTCCATAGATTTCGGGAATTGGTTACTATTCCCGAATCGCACAAAAGAGATAAAAAAAACTAGGGATATTGTAATGTAATAAATTGGTATCAAAAATAGACAACTCAAGGCAAGTAAAAAAAAAGACAGTCGAATCAAAATAATTTGTTTTACAGTTCTATTTCTTTCAGAGGGCAATATGAATATTCTATTATGTTCTATCAACACACAAAAAGGGTTATACGATATATCTGGTGTGGAAGTCGGCCAACACTTGTATTGGCAAATAGGAGGTTTCCAAGTCCATGCCCAAGTACTTATTACTTCTTGGGTTGTAATTGCTATCTTATTAGGTTCAGCCATTATAGCTGTTCGTAATCCACAAACCATTCCTACTGACGGTCAGAATTTCTTCGAATATGTCCTTGAATTCATTCGAGACGTGAGCAAAACTCAGATTGGCGAAGAATATGGTCCATGGGTTCCCTTTATTGGAACTATGTTTCTATTTATTTTTGTTTCGAATTGGTCAGGAGCTCTTTTACCTTGGAAAATCATACAGTTACCTCACGGAGAGTTAGCCGCACCCACAAATGATATAAATACTACTGTTGCTTTAGCTTTACTCACATCAGTAGCATATTTTTATGCGGGTCTTAGCAAAAAAGGATTAAGTTATTTCGGTAAATACATTCAACCAACTCCAATCCTTTTACCCATTAACATCTTAGAAGATTTCACAAAACCCTTATCACTTAGTTTTCGACTTTTCGGAAATATATTAGCTGATGAATTAGTAGTTGTTGTTCTTGTTTCTTTAGTACCTTTAGTAGTTCCTATACCTGTTATGTTCCTTGGATTATTTACAAGTGGTATTCAAGCTCTTATTTTTGCAACTTTAGCTGCAGCTTATATAGGCGAATCCATGGAGGGTCATCATTGATTAGTTTTCTAAATACTCTTTTTTTTAGCTTAGACCAAGGCAATGTATACATGGCTCAAGATAATCTACTTAGGGAACATAAATATACAAATAATCAAAAAATAAGGAAGGTATATACTATCTAGGGAGTAAGACTAGAAAGATTACGATATTCGGGAATTAAAAAAAAAGGAAAGAGATCTAAAAGATCTTTTTCCTCTCAACGATTGAACAAAAAAAAATTACATGAACTTAGATTAATAAAATATTGATATTTCTATGCAAGGATTTGGACTAATGAATTCGTTCATTTAGATTGATTGTCTCCATGTGGGATAATTCTAAAAAGAAAGGGTTTCCAAAAAACGAGAAAAAAGGATTGGGTAGGGTAGAGTAGAGGAGAGTGGAGTCAACTAGATGTATTGAATCGAATTGCTATAAGACAACCCTTGTGGATATTTCGAAGAATGATTCTCAAATTCGATGGAATCCAAGATATGAATAATTGGTTTACGTTAGGTAAGAAACACATGTATATGTTATATTAGATATTAACTAGTTATATAGGAACTAAAGATATATCTAATCCGCCCTACTACTGTGAATTTAGATAGGGCTTACAATGGAAGTCCTTCTGTTTCGGCTGTAATGTAATTTTGAATTCAATATTGAATGAATAGAGAGATTAAATCAAGAAAAACAATGAAGAATTCAAAGAATGCTTTAAAAGAAATGGAAGAACAAAAGTCGTATGGATTCACAAAAACTACGTGGATGGATAGGAACTAAAAAAGAGAGATTGAAGTAGTTTGGACGATTCAATAATATTATTACTTCAATTCGTAATTTTTAGTTGGATAAATCTTAGTGATGGAATAATAAGTTATAATTCATTGGTTGATTGTATCATTAACCATTTCTTTCTTTTGGTGTGAGGAACTTATCATGAATCCACTGATTTCTGCCGCTTCCGTTATTGCTGCTGGGTTGGCCGTCGGGCTTGCTTCTATTGGACCTGGGATTGGTCAAGGTACTGCTGCGGGCCAAGCTGTAGAAGGGATCGCGAGACAACCCGAGGCGGAGGGAAAAATCCGAGGTACTTTATTGCTTAGTCTGGCTTTTATGGAAGCTTTAACAATTTATGGACTAGTTGTAGCATTAGCACTTTTATTTGCGAATCCTTTTGTTTAATCCTAAAAAAATTACGTATTTTTTTTCGTATTTTATTTACTTGGACTTGCTGCTCTTGCTTTTTCGAATTATACGAAGCTTTCACTCCTACAATTACTTATTCGTTGGGACAATAACCTATGGGAAGGATTGATTTGAGGATGAGGCATTAGCATACTGACTCGCCTTCTTCCTTCCCTTTCTTAGTCCAATCTCGAATGGAACTTTTTTTTTAGGATTCTTACAACATATTTTTTACTCTATTTCGAATAGAAATAGGAAATTAATAAAATAAAAAAAAATAGAAAGAAATAGATAATTAGTTTTATCTATAAAAGGAGATCATATGAAAAATGTAACCGATTCTTTCATTTCTTTGGGTTACTGGCCATCCGCCGAGAGTTTCGGATTTAATACCGATATTTTAGCAACAAATCCAATAAATCTAAGCGTAGTGCTTGGTGTATTGATTTTTTTTGGAAAGGGAGTGTGTGCGAGTTGTTTATTTCAAGAATAAGTTGGATACAACCAACTGTACTTTTCTAGTTATAACTACGAAAAGGTGCATGATCCCGCGAATTACTTCTGACAAAATGAAGAAATCATATTGAAGAACCATAGCATTTCGTGATTCATTGGTAAATCAACTTTGATTCTCTATCAACCAATAATGTGGGACTATTAACATGGTTAAAACGTTTGAAGTCCAGACGTAGCATGGTACTCTTTCTACTACTATGTTAATACATAGTTAATACATAAATCGTTTCAAATAGTTGGGCTTTTTTTTTCGATATAGAACACTCATGTCGATAAAATGATTTGAACCCCCCCTTTTTTATTATTTTCTATTTTAATAGAATATTAGAATTTTTTTGTAAAAAACTAAAAAAATGAGGATTTCACCCTCATTTTTTCTTTTTTATCCAATGCTGAATCGATGACCTATGTTATGTATAAAGTAAGAAAATTTTTTTGGATTTCAAGAAAAAAAAAGAAACAACTTTGCTGACAATTGTTTGTTTGGTCAGAAGAGTCCTCCGAATATTCGGGTCTTGGATTAATGATCCATATTTTTTTCTTTTTCTTTGTGGAATATGAATAGAGAAAAGAGGATAGGCTCATTACATTCAAAAAGATATATGGGAATTTCTCAGAAATAATTGCAATAATTGAGCGTGAGAGCCAAATGAATCGAAAGATTCATGTTTGGTTCGGGAAGGGATCGTCGAAGTTTTGAAATGAATGGAAAGACAATCTACTTTCATTAAGTGATTTATTAGATAATCGAAAACAGAGGATCTTGAAAACAATTCAAAATTCAGAAGAACTACGTGAGGGGGCCATTGAACAGCTGGAAAAAGCCCGGGCTCGCTTACGAAAAGTTGAAATGGAAGCCGATCAGTTTCGAGTGAATGGATATTCTGAGATAGAACGAGAAAAATTGAATTTGATTAATTCAACTTCTAAAAGTTTGGAACAATTAGAAAATTATAAAAATGAAACTATTCGTTTTGAACAACAAAAAGCGATTAATCAAGTACGACAACAGGTTTTCCAACAAGCCTTACAAGGAGCTCTAGGAACTCTGAATAGTTGTTTGGACAACGAGTTACATTTACGTACCATCAGTGCTAATATTGGCATGTTTGGGACGATGAAAGAAATAACTAACTGATTAGTCCTTCTACTGTAGGCATTATTTTTTTTTCTTAAAAAAAAATAATTACGAAATACTCATGGTAACCATTCAAGCAGATGAAATTAGTAATATTATTCGTGAACGTATTGAGCAATATAATAGAGAAGTAAAAATTGTAAATACCGGTACTGTACTTCAAGTAGGCGACGGCATTGCTCGTATTTATGGTCTTGATGAAGTAATGGCAGGTGAATTAGTAGAATTTGAAGAGGGTACTATAGGCATAGCTCTAAATTTAGAATCAAATAATGTTGGTGTTGTATTAATGGGTGATGGTTTGCTGATACAGGAGGGAAGTTCTGTAAAAGCAACGGGAAGAATTGCTCAGATACCAGTAAGCGAGGCTTATTTAGGTCGTGTTATAAATGCCCTGGCTAAACCTATTGATGGCCGAGGTGAAATTTCATCTTCTGACTCTCGGTTAATTGAATCCCCCGCTCCTGGTATTATTTCGAGACGTTCCGTATACGAGCCTCTTCAAACAGGACTTATTGCTATTGATTCAATGATTCCTATCGGACGTGGTCAGCGAGAATTAATTATTGGGGACAGGCAGACCGGTAAAACTGCAGTAGCCACGGATACGATTCTCAATCAACAAGGGCAAAATGTAATATGTGTTTATGTAGCTATTGGTCAAAAAGCATCTTCTGTGGCTCAAGTAGTGACTACTTTACAGGAAAGGGGCGCAATGGAATACACTATTATAGTAGCCGAAACGGCAGATTCTCCGGCTACATTACAATACCTTGCCCCTTATACAGGAGCAGCTTTGGCTGAATATTTTATGTACAGAAAACAACACACTTCAATCATTTATGATGATCCCTCCAAACAAGCACAAGCTTATCGACAAATGTCTCTTCTTTTACGAAGACCGCCGGGCCGCGAAGCTTATCCGGGAGATGTTTTTTATTTGCATTCACGCCTTTTGGAAAGAGCCGCTAAATTAAGTTCTGCTTTAGGTGAAGGAAGTATGACTGCTTTACCAATAGTTGAGACCCAATCGGGAGATGTTTCAGCTTATATTCCTACTAATGTAATTTCCATTACCGATGGACAAATATTCTTATCTGCCGATCTATTCAATGCTGGAATCAGACCTGCTATTAATGTGGGTATTTCCGTCTCCAGAGTAGGATCTGCAGCTCAAATTAAAGCCATGAAACAAGTAGCCGGCAAATTAAAATTGGAATTGGCTCAATTTGCCGAATTAGAAGCCTTTGCGCAATTCGCTTCTGATCTCGATAAAGCTACTCAGAATCAATTGGCAAGAGGTCAACGATTACGTGAGTTGCTCAAACAATCCCAATCAGCACCTCTCACGGTAGACGAACAGATAATGACTGTTTATACCGGAACTAATGGTTATCTTGATTCATTAGAAATTGGACAAGTAAGGAAATTTCTTCTTGAGTTACGTACTTACGTAAAAACGAATAAACCTCAGTTTCAAGAAATAATCTCTTCTACGAAGACATTGACCACTGAAGCGGAAGCCCTTTTGAAAGAAGCTATTCAGGAACAGATGGAACGTTTTCTACTTCAAGACCAAGTATAAAAGAAAACAAGTAAAGTATAAATCAATTTTAGAACTTTCAAATGTTAAAATTGAAACATGAAATAATTTCATTCTTTTCATTTATTAGGTGTTAGTAGGTAGAATATATATATATATAATTTATATAAAATAAAAAATATATATAAATATATTAAAGAAAGTAGATAATATTTCTAGAAATATATATCAATATTAAAATGAAATGTAAATACAATTAAGAAATTTTTTTATAAATATAGTTAAAGTTAAAATTAGATTATATTTCTAATAATATATTTAGAATATCATAAATATCTTAATATTTGGAATTTGAATATCCTTTCTACTAATATCTTATCTTCAAATAAAACAGAATTGAATTATTAGTTTATTTATATAATAAATCTAAAACTAGAGTTACAATTAATATTAAAACTAATTTATAAATTACTATTAATAAATAAGCGTCTCTTATTCAAATCATTCAAAATCTTTCCTTTCTTGACATGATATAGAAAATTTAAAACTAAAAAAAAATATATGAAAAAAAATTGCGTCCAATAGGATTTGAACCTATACCAAAGGTTTAGAAGACCTATGTCCTATCCATTAGACAATGGACGCTTTTGATTCCAATTTTTTTTTTCGTATTTTCACCTCTCTTGTTCGTAAAAAAAATGTGTGAGAATTCCGGAAATTGCATATTGAATTCAATGATGCATTACATTAACTAATACATTAGTTAAAATTTAGTTAAAATTAAGTAAATTGAAAATTTTTATTTGAGTAATTCCATTATTAATTAATTTCTATTTATAATATATATAAATTATAAGATAAGAATATTATAAGATAAGATAAGCGGATAGCGGGAATCGAACCCGCATCGTTAGCTTGGAAGGCTAGGGGTTATAGTCGACGTTGATTCATCATTTTGAACTGAACGTCTCTAATTCAAAACCGAACGTGAAACTTTGGTTTCATTCGGCTCCTTTATGGAAGATGGATAAATTCCTAAATTTATAAGATGTAAACAAAAAAAAATACCATCCATAACATCTATGTCAGCCTTTCCGTCTGAATGCATTCAAAAGGACCCGCTTTATAGATGATCCCTATACAAGAGGAGATTATAACAATCTTTCCAGTTATTTATTTCGTTCCCTATTTCTATTTAATATAATCCTTAGGAAAAGTATTTTGTTTCCGCCGAGCTAAAAAAACGATGTCGACGTCTCTAGTAAACCAAAGACATTGTTTAATAGCTATTTTGTTTTGCTTCAATCTCCCTTATACAAAGAAAAAATTGAAGATTTAGTTACGATTAGAAAAAATTCCACCTTTATCCATGGATCCCTTATTCCTTCAATTGGAAGTATTGATCCAATTCAATAAAATTATGTTTCGTAATTTCATGATCCAATTTTTTCAATTTAGAACATATTTTTGGATACAAATCACGAGAATTTTTATTTTTCCTCGAATCTTTCATCGAGAGGTAAAGGATTAAATCCTTTTAAGAAATAAAGTTTTTGATCGGAATATTAATCAACCCGAAGGATCCCTTAACTATTAAGGGATTAATAGAACGAATCGCACTTTTACCACTAAACTATATCCGCTACAATGCAATTATTGTATATAAATGGACCTTTTGTCGAAGACGAAAATAAGTCGTATTAATAAGTAATAAAAAGATCGGATCAGAAAATAATCATGAAAATTTGAGCGTTGACGTATTTTCATCAGGGCCACTAATGAGATTAGGAAAAGAGGACTCGTTTTAATTAACTAATTAACAAGTTTTTTATTCTAGTAAAGTACTAAAAAATAATAATAAGAAATCGAACCTTGATTCTATATCATCTTTTTCTGTATCATAGGAATTGAAATAATAAATCTTCTTAGGATTCTTGTTGTTTCTATTTTTTTTTTTTTTCAAAAACATTTTCAAATCAAATAAATAATTTGATCTACGATTTATTGGAACAAAAAAAGCCCGGCTAGGTACTGACCAGGCCAGGCCGTGGAACTAAAAATAAAAAGAAAAGGGCTTTTCGGATGAAATAAACTAAAAAAGGTACTTTCTTTTTATTTATAAATATTTTTATGAATCTTTAATATATTGGTATTATTTATATATTAGGATTGAAGATATCTCTTCTTTTGAGCCCTTATCTAATGAAATCTAATTTATCTAAATGGAATTCCTAATAAAAAAAAGTTTTTATCGATTTGATAGATATCCATCGATATATCTAGATAATTATCTATATCAATATAATGAAATTATATATCTATAAAGGGGTAGATAAAGATAATAAAGAGAGATAAAGAAGGGCTTTTTTCAAGCCTTTATTTTCTATTTTTTATACAATGTATCATAGTAATTATCCTTTTTCAATTTGGGGGAGAGATGGCTGAGTGGACTAAAGCGTCGGATTGCTAATCCGTTGTACGATTTTTTTTGTACCGAGGGTTCGAATCCCTCTCTTTCCGTTTCTGTCAATTACTTGGTATTTTTTTATAGTTGAGGAAAGATGTGGAATAGATAAAATGTTAAGAACATTTCAAAATCAAGCAAGGAAAAAAAATCTGATTTTGTTATTCTTCACGCCCCGGATTACGTCCCGGGTCATTAGATAGGAATCCGAAAATGAAGAGAGAAACAAAGAATATTACTACTGTATAAACAAATAGTTTGAGAGTAAGCATTACACAATCTCCAAGATCATTTTTTTTTTAAGAGAATAGATTCTCTATTTTAATCTGGTTTGACACCAAGAAATGCAGTGAAGTTATTTCTATAAATAGGAAAAAATTTTAAGAGTTGAGTCCTTGATTACTCAAAATTGGATTTCATACCCACAATTCTATATTGTGGGGGACTCGAAGAGGGTCGTTCAAAGGAAAAAAGTAAGAATAAGAAAATGAGAGTGATCCAGATTTATCATAGCTATAGAATAATTTCAATATTGGATTCAACTTAAAGCTTCAGACTGTATGTACAACTTATCTGATCTTATAACTAGTTAGAATCTTTTTTTTTTTTTTTCTAGTAAATCATGAATTTGTCTCGGACAGTATTAAAAATATTATCGAAAGCTTACAGCAGCTTGCCAAACAAAAGCTAATAGAAAAAAGAATAGAGGTATTACTGGCATAACATCTACTATTGGATTCAAAAAAGCGTAGGCCTCGGGCAATTTGGCGACGAAAAAACTACTTGAATAAAGGAAAGAATTAAGACAGATACCGATGAAACTTAAGATATTAAGCATAACAATTTTTTTTTCTTTGTTCTTGAAGATAATTGTATTTCTTTTGATTTGATTGAGTTATTAATCCCCTATTATTGCTATGATATAAGGGATAAGGGAAAAATTAATAACATAAAGTAGGTCAAAAAACCTTTCTTTGATTTGAACTCAGCCAATCAAAAATCCTTCAATTCTCAAATAAAACGAGAATAGAAGAAATCCTACTTTCATACAATATCTTAATGGAATTATATGTAATGATCAATAAATTGAGTTTAATTGGATCTATAAACGTATCAAAATCTGAGCAACAATCTAATTTATTCTATAAATATTTGTACTGGAATTGACGACTAAGCACTACCAATATTAGTGTTTATTAGTGTTGAATATAAATGGGGCGTGGCCAAGTGGTAAGGCAACGGGTTTTGGTCCCGCTATTCGGAGGTTCGAATCCTTCCGTCCCAGAGTATGCGTATTATTATTATATATAATAATAGTATATTATAAGATATATGGAAAAATATTCGATATCAGACTATAGATTGCCGTTTTAAACAACCTTATGCTTAAGAGTCTAAATATAGATCGAATGTGATTGTTCTTTATTATTTTCTTATAATGATGCATTTCAGAAATGCGAAAGCCTCTATTATTCTCTATCTCTTAAATGGTTTGTGAAACCCGAGTATTTTTTTTCTGTGGATTTCTGAATTATAAACACGAAGGTCTTGTGTTTTTGGCACTAATGGAATTGAATTAATGGTCTTAAGAAACTTAAGACCTATTTAGGGTTTAGGGTACTAAATTTTAGAGTCAAATAAAAAAAAATAGGTAGGAACAATCGTTTACTCTAGATCTGTTTGACTTTCGCCTTATACAAGATAGTCTAGCACCTCCGAAACTAGTCCAGTCCCCCGTAGGATCCTTTTTTTATTTATGATGCATCTACTCGATCTAATTGGGGGTAGATAGGAGTTAATCCATAACGGAAGATATCAATTTGAATATCTGCCCGAATCTGATTAACAAAGAATCAAGTTACATATGTAACATATTATGTATTTCTTTTCACCTCATTTTTTCGTATGTTTGTCTGTAATGAATAATTGTAAATCCAAGTAACAATTCATACATCTTTTTCACTTTATTTTAAGGAAAGATTATTGAGTCTCTTAAGTTAAATAAACTAGGCAGAAAATGCTGATATGTATGTATTGTTATTATCTATTTTTATCGTTTTATTTCTTTTTTTTTTTTTTTATTTTAGATCTATCTAATTGATGGGTTAATCCCGAATATACATTTATTTATCATAATCAAATGTAATAAATCCTTTACAAAAATTTATTCAAATAATATTATAATATAATATTTAGGTAGTAAATTTTCAATCAAGTAAATCTTTTTAATTATTTCTTATGAGTCCTTGGTACTCGAAGAAGTGTTAAACTCGTGAATCCATTCTATGAAGAAATTGAAAAATGGAGATTCTTAATTATTCGTAATTAATTATTTCTTAATTGATTTTATAGAAATTTCAAAAAATCTCTCTCTATCTAGAAAATATCTATATATAGAGAAATAAATATTGCACTCATACAAAAAAATGTTATTGATACAATATATACAATAAAATATGGGTTTCAATAAATTGAAGTATTGCTAAGACTTTTTCAAAAACTACCCATGTCATAAGAGTATAGATTACTATGGACCAACTAACCCAATGACTATACATGATTCCATAAATGAATCAATTACATACCAGTTCCAAGAAATTAGAGGTTATGGTAAAACTTCGTTTAAAACGATGTGGTAGAAAGCAACGTGCGACTTGAAGGACATGATCCACTGTGGATTCTTACACCCACCATTTTATATTATATAGGAATGAAGATGCTCTTGACTCGACATAGTTTGTTCGGTTGCACTCGAGCTCTTTTTTTTTTTTAGGGTTTTTGATGTAAATAGTACATGATGGAGCTCGAGTAGAAAGTATTGATTCATTTATCAAGGGCAGAGATCTAGGGTTAGTGTCAATCAATAAGTTAAAACTACTTCGTAAGTATAGGTTCGGTATACAAATCGAAAGGATCCAATTCGAACAAGTTTCAAATTCAAACATCAAATTGGATTAAAAGTGTATCACACGAGAATCCATTATTTATATGATTCTTTGATAAAAAGGAAATCAAAAAAAATGGTATGTTGCTACCATTTTGAAACGATTAAAGATCACCGAAGTAATGTCTAAACCCAATGATTCAAGGAAAGGATAAAGGATCCCGGAACAAGTAAAAATCTTTTTCAATTGTCTCAATAACTAAACTAGATCAGAATGAAGAATCGAAATAGATTCTAACGGAGACAGGCAAAAATAAAGAGGTTAGAGACCGCTCAATAAATGAAATGCTTAAGCTTAAGGGTTTTTTTCCTTTGCGTGAGAGTTATCCAACTTGAGTTATGGGGATAAGAATGAGTTTTTTTTTTCAAAAGAAAAACAAAAGAATAAGAAAAAAATTTTTAAATCATAGTCTAATTGATTTAATAATCTATAGATCTATTTGACATTAATTAGAATTCTATACATAACTTTGAATTTCCTCGAGCCGTACGAGGAGAAAACTTCTTATACGGTTCTGGGGGGGGTACTTAAAATTTACATCTATCCCAATGAGCCGTTTATCGAATCATTGCAATTGATGTTCGATGCCGAAGAGAAGGAAGAGATCTTCGTAAAGTGGGTTTTTATGATCCGATAAAGAATCAAACCTATTTAAATGTTCCTGCTATTCTATATTTCCTTGAAAAGGGTGCTCAACCTACAGGAACTGTTCATGATATTTTAAAGAAGGCAGGTGTTTTTACGGAACTTCACCTTAATCAATAACCGAAATTCCATTTTTATTAATGAAATAAAAAAACGAGGGTGTGATAACTTAACTTGTATATAGCTTTGACTAACCTTTTCTTTAGTATTTCCCCCTCTCTCTTGTTCTATTCATACTATACACTTATTACCTTAAAATTGCGTCTTCGCTA
>NW_026124971.1:20000-24334 GCF_025177605.1 Cucumis melo
GAACACATTCCAACCAATTCCCAAAAAATATAAATTTGGATCAAATTCGAACTAGTAACTAATCCCAACATTGACGTATTGAACAAACTCATATACGCAAAAAATCTCAAATATCCTTGATCATGAGACATATAATTGTCACTATAAATAAGAACCATAATTCCAACAGTCGTGATTAATATTGCCATAATACAAGTAAGTGGATCGATCAAGTAGCCCAACTCTAAAGAAAAATCATTATTGATAGTCCAAGACCATACATATTGATAGATATAACTAGTATTTATTTGATCAATAGACAGATAAACTGCAAAAATCATAACTATACTTAACAATAAAATACTCGGAAAAGACCACATACGTCGAAGGTTTTTGGTTGCCGTCGGAAAAAGTAGAAGGCCCACTCCTATTAAGATAGGAATTGGAAGTGAGATGAACGGTATGATCCATGAATATTGATATGTATATTCCATAAAAAAGTATATTAAATTCCTAATTAATTTTTCTGATTCACCAGCTCTTATCTCTTTTCAAAAGGATCAGTTAATAACAAATTTAAATATCCAAAACGGAAATAGAATTTTATTTTTCTATTCTTAATTTTTTGCCAAATACTTCAAATATTTCAAGTCACGAAGTTACAATTGTTCAAATAAGATGAGATGATCCATTGAAACTATTAATGAACACACCCATTACTTTTAAGTAAAATTTTTTGACAATATAGAAACTGCAAATTTTCTTTATTATTTAGTATGCATTACAAAAATTCCCCGCTCTAGAGCAAGAAAGAATAATTAGACCAAAAACACTATTTTATTTTGGTATCAATCATAAAAGACAGTCTACAAGTTGATCCAGTAAAATAAGACTTCTTTGTATTAAATTCTACGAATCATTAAACAATTTTTTTTTGACAAAATAACATTATATATATTGTTTTTTCTTTGTTTCTAATCTAATAATTTCGAATTTTCGATAGCTATATTAGGAGTATACTATAATTTCAATAATAAATGGATAATAAATAGTAAAGAACAATTCATTTTGAACAATAGATGTCTTTCACATCCAACTATAGTAATGAATAATCAATTATAATTTTGTAATGGCAGTTCCAAAAAAGCGCACTTCTATATCAAAAAAAACGGATTCGGAAAAATATTTGGAAAAGCAAAGGGCGTCGGGCAGCGTTGAAAGCTTTTTCGCTAGCAAAATCTCTTTCAACGGGTAATTCCCAAAGTTTTTTGGGGGACAAATCAAATAAATACTGAAAGATTGGAATAATCTGAATTGGTTTGACTCAAAAAAACAGCCTAGTAAAAGTTCGTTTATAATTTTTATATTTTATATATATATTTTTTATATATTAAATATAAATTTTTTTTTTATCAAAGCAATTAGTGTAATTTTCCTAATGTTTTGAGCGGATAAATATGAAATTCTTTTTCCTTTTTGTAGGCTATGTAAAAAAAAATAATAAATCGTTTGTTTACTCAATTAAAAAATGGAAAATGGTACTTTTTTGTTCAAAGAATAAAAAAGGTTGACCTTTCTTTTTCATATCTTTGTTTTATCATTTTCGAGATGGGGAAAATATGAATCCCCATCGCCCCACTAAACCAAAAAGTTTTTGTTGATTTTTGATTTTATTATCTATTTTCGATATTATATATAATATCGAAATATAGAAGAGCAAATAGTAAACTGAAACTCTTTATTAAAAATTTAATAAGACATTGAAACGATGACATTAGTTGATTAAGTTAAAACCTTCTTTTTGAATTCTATGAACCCTTACCTTATTTCTTTTCTCGAAATCATTATTACTATTATAGATATAGAATATATCTCGCCGAATACATAATGAAATTGGTTTGCAAAATCCTATAAAATAAAACTATTATTAAAAAAATAAAACTATTATTAAATGAAGAAAATTGACACCTTAAATTCTTATTGAAATAAATGAAATCGGATAAGATTTTTATTGGAAACGCTCAAATCTCCTATTTTTTTCCCTTTAATGAAATTATCATTTAAAGATAAAGAGTTTTTTATCCACGATAAATATTTTGTAAAAAATATTCCATTTAATTGCAAATTCATTCTATTTTTTTCAATCTCGACGATTGAATAATAATAGGTTATTATGATTTCGAGAAAGCCGCTATGGTGAAATCGGTAGACACGCTGCTCTTAGGAAGCAGTGCTAGAGCATCTCGGTTCGAGTCCGAGTGGCGGCATGCCATTTTTTTTTTATAAAAAAAAGTTCTATAATAGAATTAATAATTCAAGTCCCAGATATTAATTCAAATAATTGAATTGCGGGACCTTTAAATTTATTTTTTTATGATATTTTTAACTTTCGAGCATATATTAACTCATATATCTTTTTCGGTCATTTCAATTGTCATTACAATTCAGTTAATAACCTTATTAATCAATGAAACCGTAGGACTCTATGTTTCGTCAGAAAAGGGCATGATAGTTACTTTTTTCTGTATAACAGGATTATTAGTTACTCGTTGGATTTATTTGAGGCATTTACCATTAAGTGATTTATATGAATCATTACTATTTCTTTCATGGGCTTTATCCATTATTCATCTATTTGCTTATTTAAAAAAATATAAAAACCATTTAAGTGTAAGCGCAATAACCGCGCCAAGTACTATTTTTACACAAGGTTTTGCTACTTCAGGTTTTTTAACTGAAATGCATCAATCCCCACTATTAGTTCCCGCTCTCCAATCTCATTGGTTAATGATGCACGTAAGTATGATGGTATTAGGTTATGCAGCTCTTTTATGTGGATCATTATTTTCAGTAGCTCTTATAGTGATTACATTTCAAAAAGCTATAAGAATTTTTGGTAAAAACAATAATTTATTAAATGCGTTATTTTCCTTTGATGAGATCCAATACATCAACGAAGGGAACTATTTTGTAAGAAACACTTCCTTTTTTTCTTCGAAGAATTATTATAAGTCTCAACTGATTCAACAATTAGATCATTGGAGTTATCGTATTATTAGTCTAGGGTTTATCTTTTTAAGCATAGGTATTCTTTCAGGGGCAGTATGGGCTAATGAGACATGGGGATCGTATTGGAATTGGGACCCAAAGGAAACTTGGGCATTTATTACTTGGACGATATTTGCAATTTATTTACATACGCGAACAAATAAAAATTTTGAAGGTGTAAATTCCGCAATTGTGGCCTCTATGGGTTTTCTTATAATTTGGATATGCTATTTTGGGGTCAATCTATTAGGGATAGGGCTACATAGTTATGGTTCATTTACATTAACATCTAATTGAATTCATTCAAGAAAGGGCCTGACGAACACAAACATGGAGGGGTATAGATAAGAAAATTGTGTGTAAGACATCGAGAACCCTTTGAATCACTACATTACTTGATTCAAATGGTTCTCACAAAAGCCAAATGTATGAGGAAGTCCAATTCATTTTTTTATTTAACTTAAGAAAAAAGACTTCTTTTTTTTATTGTGCAACGAATGATTAAAAAAAATTATTATAGTATTGCTGTTTCATTTTTTTATGAAAACTATCTAGCAAAATAATTAGATAAAATAGCTTCGACCTTGTCAACTGATAGTGAGAAAACAAAATCTGGATAAATACCAATACCTATGACAGGTATAAGGATAGAGATCGCAACAAACAACTCTCGTGGTCCCGAATCAAAAAAATAAGAATTTTTAGCATTAAAAAGCTTGTATCCATAGAACATCTGGCGTAACATAGATAATAAATAAATGGGAGTTAATATAATTCCAATTGCCATTACCAAAGTAATTACTATTTTTGCCATTAAAAGATATTTTTGGCTAGTAATTATTCCAAAAAAGACTATTAATTCTGCAACAAAACCGCTCATACCAGGCAATGCAAGGGAAGCCATCGATAAGATACTGAAAGTCATAAATATTTTTGGAATTGGGATAGCCAGTCCTCCCATTTCATCGAGATAAACCAGACGTATTCTATCATAACTTGTTCCTGCCAAGAAAAAAAGTGCAGCGCCAATAAATCCATGAGAGATTATTTGTAAAATAGCTCCATTCAGTCCCGTATCGCTTATAGAACCAATTCCTATAATTATGAAACCCATATGAGAGACGGAGGAATAAGCTATTCTTTTTTTTAAATTGCGTTGACCCGAAGATGTTGAAGCTGCATAGATTATTTGAATTATGCCTAATATGATCAACCAGGGTGAAAAGATAGAATGGGCGTGGGGTAATAATTCCATATTGATCCGAACCAATCCATATGCTCCCATTTTTAATAAGATTCCGGCTAGA
>NW_026124972.1:0-12500 GCF_025177605.1 Cucumis melo
GTAGATTCATACACAATCTGTACAAGAGGCAGTTGCTTCTTAATCGTAAAATACTTGCCCAAATCGCGATATTAAATAGAAATTGTCTTTATATGATTTCCAATGAGATCATAAAATACGAAGATTGCAAAGAATCCAGCGGAATGCTTAAAATGGAGTTCTCTGGAGAATGAACTCCGAGAAGGTAGAGTAGAAATTAGTATGATAAAATATGATAAAGTGGTCAAAATGAGCAAATATGTTCAATAAAAAAAAAAACGATTTATTCTTCTTCCACTATTCTTTCTTTTTCTTACGACACGACAATCGAATCTAGATTTTCGGATTTTTCGAACAAAGAATCAATCTGCGGTTGAGTTTGGATTAGAATTTTAATTCAATTAAAGAGTAAGCTAAGTCTATTTATTCCTGGTTCTAAGACCAATAGTTCTAGCGGTCGACTCGCTTCTTTCAAATTGTTTCTCATTATTAAGAAAAGGTAACAAAGATAAAATACGAGCTTGTTTTATAGCAATAGTAATTAAGCGTTGCTGTTTTAAGGTCAATCTATTTACCCGTCTAGATAATATTTTTCCTTGTTCACTAATAAATCGACTAATTAAACTCATGTTTCTATAATCAATTCGATCCCCCGATGGAATCGGGGGCAAACGCCTACGAAAAGATCGTTTGGATTTAAGAAAGAGTCGCTTGGATTTATCCATGGTTTTTTTATTCCTTATCCCGAAAATCCTATTTCTTAATTCTAAATCATTTTAGATCCGATCGAAATAGGATTTGGTTTGTTTATATTTAAATCTAAAATATGTCTAATATATGTAATTTTTCATCTTCCTTGGATTGGAAAAGGGTGACACACAGCCGATCGGTTCGATCTATTTCTTTATCTCCCCATGAATCGTATGTTTGTAACACCGGGGACAGAATTTTCTCAATTCCAATCGACTAGGCGTATTGTGTCGATTCTTTTGAGTAATATATCTGGAAATCCCTATTGATTCCTTATTAACACCGTTTCGAACACAACGAGTACATTCCAAAATAACAGTTACTCGGGCATCTTTACCCTTGGCCATGAACCTCCCTTGGATTTTTGATTCACGCAACTCTTCCATTTTCCGATCCAAAATGAAGAAAAAAAGAAAAATTGGTAACTCGAAATAAAATTATGAAAGATTTCGTTACAATCAAATATTAAAATATAGTAATACAATAATTTCTAAATTTAGAATCGCAGTACAGTTTTTCATTTAAGTATTTTGTATGATATTGTTGCCCTAGCCATCACATTTTCATTTTCGTTCTCACTCTTTTATTAATTAAATTTGAACCTGGCGCCGCGTCCGAGTTTGACTGAGGTTGAATCCATTTTGATTCTTTCTAACTTATTCTAAGTCTAAAAACTCTAAAAAAAAGAAGGGGGGAAGGGGATTAGTCAAAGATATTTGATTGTTTTTCTAATCTTCTTCACCCCTTCCCAAGTCAATAACTAGAATGAAAAAAAACGGGAATACCAACGCATCCGGGAATAAACGATTGATCTCGATTAATAGACCCGCTAAAGCCCCGAACCATATAGTACTTACTACCGGTGCCACGGAGAGATATGTTTTTAGATCTCGCATTGAAAACCCTCCTACTTTATAGTAATTTGTAATACATACTGGTATTACATACCATCAAATGTATATATAGTTAATAACCGCTTGTATTGTCCGCGGAATTCCTAATTCAAATTGAAATGTACAACAGTTCAATTCGGTAGATATTCCCTTTTTTATTAAAAAAAATATGTAGCTTTCCCGCCCCACCCCAAATATTCATTTTTCTTTACGGCGGATTTAATATTTATTATTTCATACGTATATAAGTCTTTTTATTATTTTTATTATATTTTATATATGATATGAGACAAAAAAGAAGAAATGGCAAGATAATTTGTGTATACCAATGGAGGAAATAAATAAAAAATGTGGAAAACAAGACAGGGATTCTCTACAATAACACTGTAGACCAATTGAAAGGGATGTAGCGCAGCTTGGTAGCGCGTTTGTTTTGGGTACAAAATGTCACGGGTTCAAATCCTGTCATCCCTACCTATTACTTATCTTCTGAACAGTAACGAGGAATCAATTGAGATCCATAAAAATTGAACATACATATATCGAATCAATCTTTTTTTATTTAATTTTATGATATTCTCTATGATAATATATGTATCGAAGATATATTCGGGTTGCTTTTAGTTTGATAATAAAACGCTCTTAGTTCAGTTCGGTAGAACGCGGGTCTCCAAAACCCGATGTCGTAGGTTCAAATCCTATAGAGCGTGATTCGATTCTTGTTGTTGTTAAATCAAAATGATACTGAAATAATTCAACAGAAATCAAAATTTTACCTCCTATAAAGCAAGTAGGGGGTCAATCAAAAAAAAGAACTGTTAATTAATCAAAGGTCCAACTGATCCCCCCGTCTGTATTGTAAATATGCGGTCACAAATAATCCAGCCAAAGTAATAGGAATTAGACCTAATACGATTCCAAATAGAAAAACTTCAATCATTTCAATTTAGTTGAACGAGGAAAAGGAGAGGTAATATCTATCCTTAAAATATTAATCGGTATTGCCCATGAATCTCAATGACCAAGAATTCGAAATTGAATTGACAAGGTAAAGAACTCTACAATATATAGAATATATTGAATAACACCGAAATCTTTCTTTTTTTTGAATTGTGCATTCAATGAATTTTAATCAAATAAGTCGTATCTTGTTCAGACCGATAAATAGAGCTGAGGTTATAGTTAAAACTGCTAGTAGAAAACCGAAAATAACTAGTGATAGTAGGCATGACGAGGCTAAATGAAATACGTTATTTTTATCCATATGTTTATAAAGCACTTCCCTAAGTTTCTATTTTTGAAAGATACGCGGATGGATAAGTAAAAATACTAATTGAAAAAATATATTCAATTGAAAGTTTTTGATTCATCTATTATTATGATTATAGATGATACTAACAAAAATCTTGTGACATAGGTAAGAAATCAATTCATCATCTGTCTCTCTATCCCGCAATTCGGAATCAAGGGATTCATTGAACAACTCTTGAGTTTTCAAAACAAATATTCTTATTATAAAGAATTTATAAACAATAATTTAATATATAAATCTAGTAAATATATAAATCTATTAAATGGATTCTAAATAATTAGAAAGAAAAAAAAAAAAAAAAAAGAAAAATAATAAATAAACTATGTTGTGTAACTTGATTCCAAAAATGAAATGCTCTTTGAATCGCTGAAGAATGAATGACCTTATAATGCCCTTTATTTATGAAATTGTATTCCCACTAATTAGATTTTATGTAGTGGGTTCATTTCCATAAAATCTTTTTTAAAAAGAAAAAAAGTATCGCACGATCAGATCACTCGAAACTAGGTTCTCCATTTATTCTTATTCTTTCCATATTAAAAACATTCTTCTAATTAGTTGAAGAACGATCGTTTGAGTCTAATATAAAACAATAATGCGTGCATTACGAATATTTATTATTCTTCTATTCGTTGTTCTGTTTCGTTCATCGAATCCTATGTACTACTGTTACTTGTTACTGGACGACTAACCAATTCCTTAAAATAAAAAAAGATTCAAACAAAAATATAACTACAAACACAAAAGAAATATTTCGAGATTTCACGTCTAATTTCATTGAATTTTGGACTATTAGAATCTGCTTCCTAAATTATTATAAACCAACCAGTCGGATTCACATTTTACCCAATCTTCGCTTTCTAGCCCGAAGCCAATAACCGATAGAATCCTTAATACTACAGACAGGCATTTTCAGAATTTTCTATTGAATGAATGGTATATGATTCTACATCGACAAGCAGCAAGAAAAGAAGAAACAAAATTATATTATTTAGTTTTAGTGCTTCATTTTGATACTTATTGTGAAATTGCGTTGCTGCGTCAGAAGAAGGATAGCTATACTGATTCGGTATACTCTAAAAACACCCTCGGTACAATATTGACGATCTTACAAAGATAAAATTTCAGTTAATTTCCATTTACTGATCTCATCTTTTACGGAATCGATCCCCCTTTTGACTGTACAAGAATATGTGGAGCTCGGCATGTCTGGAAGCACAGGAGAACGTTCTTTTGCTGATATTATCACCAGTATTCGATACTGGGTCATTCATAGCATTACTATACCTTCTCTATTCATTGCAGGTTGGTTATTCGTCAGCACGGGTTTAGCTTACGATGTTTTTGGAAGCCCTCGTCCAAATGAGTATTTTACAGAGAGCCGACAAGGAATTCCATTAATAACTGGCCGTTTTGATTCTTTGGAACAACTCGATGAATTTAGTAGATCTTTTTAGGAGGACCAAATGACTATCGATAAAACTTATCCTATTTTTACAGTGCGATGGTTAACTGTTCACGGACTAGCTGTACCTACCGTTTCTTTTTTAGGGTCAATATCAGCAATGCAATTCATCCAACGATAAACCTAATCCGAATTATAGAGCTATGACACAATCAAATCCGAACGAACAAAATGTTGAATTGAATCGTACCAGTCTTTACTGGGGGTTATTACTCATTTTTGTACTTGCTGTTTTATTTTCCAATTATTTCTTCAATTAAATAAAAGAAAATACTAAATAATAGTACGAATTATCTTATCCCATTCGGAAGGATATCATCTCATAATTATCTATGACTGTTTCTGTCTCTAGCACGACCACTTGATGAAATGGGGAGGGAAGTGGGACAAATGGCCGAGACTACTGGAAGGATTCCTCTTTGGATAATCGGTACTGTAACTGGTATTCCTGTGATCGGTTTAGTTGGTATTTTCTTTTATGGTTCATATTCCGGCTTAGGTTCATCTCTGTAATAATCGGATGAACTGAGTTGGAGACATGAAAGCGTAAGAACTCAACAGGATCCCCCTCAAATCAGAAAAAAAGAGGGGGTAGGTCCCGTTGAGCTCTTACTAATTAGAATTAGACTAATTTATTCATATAAATGAAAAAATGGATCTTTCCTATTTTTTCAAAAAACTTCATTTCTTTCTGATTCTGAATTGCTTCAAAAAAAAAATTGATTCAGACCATCTCTTTCGCGATCGTATCGGTCGATACTTTCATTTCAAAGCGAAAAAAAGAAAGAGAGAATCACTCGATTCCCTCTTTCTGGATGATACAATCCCAATATAACAATATTATATTTCTATCGATCAGATATCACAAACCCTTTAAATAGATTAAAATATACTAATAGAATTTTCTATAGTTATTTTAATATAAAATAGAATTGAAAAATTCATTGAATTTGTTCACTACTTATGTAATAAATCGAAAAAAAGGTTCTGATAAACCGGGAAAAATTGAAACTAAGAATAGAGATCTTTGACGAACGGGATCAAGAATAATTCATTAGTTTATTATTTCGACACCAGAACAAGAAAAGGAATTTTTCTGGTATCGAATACTAGAAAGATGCATAATTCCTTCTAGAATCCTTTGTTCCCTTCATTTTTTTTCTATTCTCCATTTACTTATCTTATTTTTAATATCTACTCTATTTTTATTCTATTAGAATAAAAATAGACACATTCAATGACATTTCAATCTGGCACCAGTGACATAATAATCATAATAATACCGCTCCTATTTGTATTGTAAAAAACAAAGAAATAAAGAAGAGGTAAAATAGTCTTCCTGACAATATAATATCCATACTATGACTAGTAATGCGGTACAAGTAATTACCGAAATAGGGTCGAAAAAGAATAAAAAAAAAAACAAGGGAAAAAGTTTTTCATAATTTTTTGATCATACATAATTAAATTATAGAATTGCCAACAAGAATTTGGTTTTTTTTACGAACTTTATTTGATAAATCCCCAGATTTAGAAATTCATTTCGGACAATTGAACCTTCTCAAACTGTTTCTTTTTAAGAACTAAAAAGATTTGTGCCAAAATAACAGATGCAAAAAAGAACAAAAGGCCTTGGACACGTAATGGATCTTGAAGGACGATTTCCGCATCTCCCTGACCAAATCCTCCCACATTAGGATTACTCGTTAATGGTTGATCAAGTTTGATGGATTCGCCCTCTGAAACAAGAAGTTCTGGTCCTGGAGGGATAATATCAACCACTTGACGCCCATTCGCTGCATCCACTATGGTTATTTCATATCCTCCTTTTTCTTTTCGTATTATTTTGCTTACTATCCCTGCTGCTGTAGCATTATAAACATTATTATTACTCTTACTCCCGTCGGGATAAATCTGACCCCTTCCCCTGTTCCCGCCTACGTATATGGGATATTTTAAGAAGTGAACATCTTTCTTAGTCGCAGGGTCCGGGGAAAGAATAGGAAAGGTGATTTCACTATATTTCTGACCAGGAACAGGACCTATCACAAGAATATTTTTTTTAGTGGGACGATAGCTCTGAAAAGAAAGATTGCCCATCTTTTCTTTAATCTCGGGAGAAATACGATCGGGGGGGGCTAATTCAAACCCCTCGGGTAAAATAAGAACAGCCCCCACATTCAAACCACCCTTTTTACCATTCGCAAGAACTTGTTTCAGTTGCATATCATAAGGAATTCGAACAACTGCTTCAAATACAGTATCAGGAAGTACCGCTTGTGGAACCTCGATATCCACGGGCTTATTAGCTAAATGGCAGTTGGCGCAGACAATACGGCCGGTTGCTTCTCGTGGATTTTCATAACCCTGTTGTGCAAAAATGGGATATGCATTTGAAACGGGTGCCCAAGTTATTATATATATCATGAGTGATACGGAAATAGATCGAGTAATCTCTTCCTTTATCGAAGAAAAGGTATTTCTAGTTTGCATGGTCCAATCATTGAGCCCAAAAATTTCTACAATAAAATTAGGTAGGTCCCTAGTATAGTTCCCTATCCATGATTCTGCTATTTACTGAAATAAAGTTACTCGAATATAGGAGGCATCCTTCGCGATGGGTAGAAGGAATAAGTACAATTTTGAATGTTTTACTTATGTACAAAGTAACAAACATTATATTTTTCAGTCATTCATTGAATGATAAATCACTACAAGTGAGGGAGATACACGATTTAAATAACGGAAGATCCAATATTTTAAAATTGTGTCAAGAATGACTGGAAAAGTGGAAACAAGACCGGATATAATTTGATCGTTATGAGAAAATCCAAAATCTTTGTAGACAGAACCAATCATTAGTTCCCAACCATGGGGTGAATGAAATCCTATACATAAATCAGTTAATAAAAGAATAGAAAAAGCTTTTATTGTGTCGCTTAAGTTATATAGGAACTCTTGAACCCAAGAGTTAAGAATAACAAGTTCTTCATTACCAAGAATAGAATAACCACTTAGAATAACGAAACAGATTATATTTGTCGAGAAGTGCAAAATCATATGGATACGATCCTCATTGTGCATCTTGATCAATTGGATCGTTTCTTTGTAGATTCCGATACGAAGCTTTTGTAGATGTGTTTCTGGGTATTCCTTTAGCATTTCGTCCAAGAGAAAGAGTTCCTCTAATTCTAGAACTTTTTTTATAATACTCTTTTCTTGAATATCATTCAAAAAAATTTCGGATTGACCAGTATTCCACCAATTAGTAACCCAAGATTCTAGGCTTTTATTAAATGAAAGAGAGATCCACCAGGGCAAAAATACTATAGATGCAAGATATAGAAGGGGAATGAATGCTTTCTTTTTTTCCATTTTTTCGTCTTTTATTTTTTAATGAACTCACTTCATTCGTTAACTCTCTACACTACTAATATTTATATCAAACATAAGTTCTATTACAAGTCATATGCATACTATTATGAATCCATTCCCTGTTTTTTAGTTTTTGATTTGTGATTTATTAGTTAATCCTTGAATTTCGAAATAATACAGAAAGAAAATAACAAAGAATCCACTTTTTTTTGTTACTGTGCAGTTGATTTACATACGGATCAAAATTTCGGACAAAGAAAGTTTTCTGGCTGTTCCGTATACGTCTGCTTTGGGTCAAATGAGCATTCTGAAGAAATTCCAGTTAAGTTATTATACTATTACTATGGTCTATAAAAAAGACTATTCTTTCATTTCAGTTTTATCCCTCTTGCTACGAACAAAATTCATTCTGAACTTCATTTTTCAAAAAACTTCAATTGGTACACGCAAGAAATAGGCCAATTCGGCAGCCTTTTGCTCAATTTCTCGTGGGGTCAGATTCTGATCGGTACGCGTCAAGGGAATGGCCCCTTGGCCTCTTATTTCCATATAAAGGACACGACGTGCATAAATACCCTCTTTAACTTCTATTCTGATGGACTGAATGTCTTTCATAAGGAATCGTAGGAAGATTCGACGATTTTTTCCAGGAAACCCCCAACGAAAAATAGACACTATTTCTTCTTTTCTATCGAATCGATCATAACCGCTACCTACATTCCACAAAATTGTGCACCACAAATAGGAGCTAATAAAGAGACCGGCAATCCCATAGAAAGACATTACGATCCCCTGTGGAAAAAAAATTATTTGCTGAGACGGAAATAAAGCTATCAAATCCCTACCAAGATAACTGGAAGTTCCAACCAATAAAAACCCTAATGAACCTAAAAAAAGGATAAAGGCCCAGCAGAAATTGCTGATTTTTCGAGATCCTCTTATAAATTCTATCCATATACGTTCTGATCGCCAATTCATACTAGATCTCGTTGCATTTTATTGGAATTAAGAGAATCAAAAAAAATCTATTTTACTTTTTTTGTTTCCGAAGTAACTCTAATCAACTAGCACTATTTTGATGTGAACCTTTACTTTAGATCTAAGTAATTCATCGAATTACTTAGATCTAAAATAATAACATCACCTTTATATGATTCCCTATAGATACCTACATCCATATAGGTATATTGATTTTATATCTCAAACATTTGTCGCCCGATCTCTTATCTATTTTCTATTTTGAAACTTATCTATTTTCTATTTTGAAATACTTCTAATTGATTTCCTCAGATATCATGTTTACGTATGTATAATCGCTTATGTTTGGAGTAAGCCACATGTTAGATTCTAGTCTACTAAATAGATAGCTGTGTTATCGTCAAAGTCTAAGTTTTGAAAAAAAAAAATAGACAGCATATTTAAAAAATCTTGTTTTTTTGAACATGAAGAAATAAAGAAGCCATTGCAATTGCCGGAAATACTAGGCCCACTAAAGGCACAAAAATAGAGGGTAAGGTGGTGAGAGTTGTCATAGAATGGATACCTCGACTTAATATTTTCATTGTTATATTAATAGTTTTACCTGTTATTTATTGATTGTTATAAAAGGTATCTTATAATTATACTAATTCAATATATAATTATACTAAGTAATATCTACGTGAGTATATATAGAAAAGGAATGAGGAATGTCGAATTAAATAAATGGACTTACTCATCTTTCGACATGAGATATATGTATCATAATAGACGTTTGCATTATTTTAGTTATTATCTTGTCTTAGCATTTTTTTTTAATAAAATTTCATAAAGATTTTCGTACAAATTCCCAAAAAGGTAGTTATAATCCGATCCAACAACAAGGATTCTTAGTAAAACTAGAGATCCGCTAGAGATGTAGAAAGATGCAAGACTCTATGCCGCTATTTGCTATAGTTGAAGTATATATACACATGTAATGTTAAGAAGGGAGCATGAAATTCATTTTCTTCCCCGTGCCAAATTTTGCGGAAGAAATAAAAAAAAAAAAGAATTCATTTTTTAAGTTAAGTAAGGCTTTACTTGATTGAATTTTGATTCGAGGGAACGAAAGCGTGGAGCTGAAATAACTCACTCACAACACCTTTTAAAGGATTACGTGGTACGATTAGATCGAATAAGCCCTTATCGAATAAAGATTCAGCCTCCTGTGAACCCTCAGGGACTGCCTTATTCAATGTTTGTTCAATTACTCTTTTACCCGCAAATGCGATGTAGGCATTCGGTTCGGCAATAATGATATCCCCCAACATACCAAAACTAGCTGTCACCCCACCAGTAGTAGGAGATGTAAGGATTGCTACATAGAATAATTTTTTATTTGATTGATAATCATATAAAGCGGAAGATATTTTTGCCATTTGCATCAAGCTCAAACTTCCTTCTTGCATGCGTGCTCCTCCCGAAGCACACACTAAAATAAGAGGTAAAAATTGATTGGTAGCATACTCGATCAAACGGGTGATTTTCTCTCCTACTACGGATCCCATACTACCCCCTATAAACTGAAAATCCATAACCCCAATTGCTACTGGAATATCATTTAATTTACCTGTGCCTGTTTGAATAGCCTCAGTTAATCCTGTCTTTCTTTGATAAGAAGAAAGACGATCTTTATAAGTATAAAGTTGATTCTCCGAATCAAATTGAATGGGATCCAAAGAGACCATGTCTTCATCCATAGGGTCCCAAGTACCTGGATCAATCAAAAGTTCGATTCTATCTGAACTACTCATTTTCAAATGGTATCCACATTGTTGACAAATATTCATTTTTGATTTAAAAATTTTCTTATAATTTAATCCATAACAATTTTCGCATTGAACCCACAAATGCCTGTATTTTTTAGTTAGATCTAGATCATTAGAACGTTCTGTTGTAGTTAAATTTTTTCTATGCGTGCTAGTTCTTATACTGAAACTCTCACTTTGACTACTATTTCCACCTTCAGCACAAATAGAACTATAAATGTAACTGTCACTGTAATTGTGACTACCACTTAAAATGTAACTATCAATACAGATTTGAGTCCAAAGATAACTGTCAATGCAACTATTAATGTGATTATTCCAACTATATTTAGTATCATACATGTACTGATCATAGTGGGAATCATCACTCTTAGATACATTATTTTGATAAGTAGAGTTCCGAAAACTATAAAAAGAACTTTCTAGTTCACTTACAAAAGAAGGATCATTGTCAATCTCAAAAATTTGATTTTCAATATCCAAATAGATGGAATAACTGCAGCTATTACTATCCCTAACTAAAAAAGTGTCATCAGATATGAAATTCCGAATGCCGACTAAATCATCAACAGTACTGTAACTAGAATTGTAACTATCACTATGACTAGGAATGTTTTTATTCATATTATTTATAATTGATCCTTCACTTTCAATAGGACCAAGACTATTGATTGATTTATTTAGCCTACACCTGTATTCTAACTTCCCTTTAGACAACATCGAATTTAACCATCTTTTTTCCATAGAGCTTTCTTGCCCCTATTTACATGAAAATACAATAGCTGAATAGTCATTCGATAAAAAAGAAATCATTTAAATATCTCATTTCCTATCAGAATAGGATCTAAATCCAATCACTAGGATTATTAAGTATTAACGAGTCGGTCTTAAAAAAAAAAGGTTCCGTTATATATAGTGAAGTGATACTTAGCGTTCTCTCAAAAGAGAATTATTTTTTTTTTCAATTAAATCAATTCAATTATTAATTTATAAATAGTGGTTTCTCACCGGTTATGTCAAATTGTCAAATTCACATAAAAAAAATCGTTGTTATCCCTATGAATATGAAGAACTTTTTTCGTAAAATCTCGTCTACTAAAAAATTTGTATTCCAAGACAGAACAAAAAGGACAATATACAGGATGGGGTAGAAGAAGTTGTGATACTTGGCTCGATCCCGGATCTGAAACGACGCTACGGGATATAATATATTAAATATTAAATGACTACACCAATCCTAAGGATCCATAGGCTTAATTGCGGATCCAGCACAACAATAAAAATTTTTAAGTTGTTTCGTCTTATATTTTTATTTCAATTTTCTATTTTGTATATCTAGTAAAAAAGATATACAATAATATCTTTGTATTGTATTCGGCTCAATCCTTTTAGTAAAAGATTGAGCCGAATTTAGTTTAATTGAAAGTCAATTAAAAGAACGAAGAGTAATTACTGGATTACAAAGTATCCATTGCCTCAAATTGTATCCATTGCCTCAAATTCAAATTTGATCTCCTTCCATACTTCACAAGCAGCAGCTAGTTCAGGACTCCATTTACTAGCCTCACGGATAATTTCATTACCCTCACGAGCAAGATCACGTCCCTCATTACGAGCTTGTACACATGCTTCTAGAGCTACTCGGTTAGCTACGGCACCAGGTGCATTACCCCAAGGGTGCCCCAAAGTTCCTCCGCCGAATTGTAGTACAGAATCATCTCCAAAAATCTCGGTTAGAGCAGGCATATGCCAAACGTGAATACCACCGGAAGCCACTGGCAGAACACCTGGTAAAGAAACCCAATCTTGAGTGAAATAAATACCGCGGCTTCGGTCTTTTTCAATAAAATCATCACGTAGTAAATCAACAAATCCTAAAGTGATTTCTCTTTCCCCTTCAAGTTTACCAACTACGGTACCAGCGTGAATATGGTCTC
>NW_026124972.1:17500-25913 GCF_025177605.1 Cucumis melo
TGTATTTTATTTGTGGACAAGCTAGAGTTTGAGAAACGAAGATCTTTGGTAACTTTCATTGTAAACATTCTCAAATAGGCTTTTCTGTTGGTATACCTTATCTAGTAAAGCACAAAACTAAAGTAGTCGTCTTCTCTTTCCTTCTTCAATCACTAAAAGTTCCTAAATGGAAATTCCGACTATATGTATCCTCTCTATATAAATATATAATATTTAATATATATTTATTATGGATATAATAGATATTATATAAATAGGATTATAGTGGATGAATCTTCAAACGAGACATGTACCGATCGACTAATCCGGTATATTTTCCACATTGATAGGAGTACGTTTATGTTTCTGCTTTACGAATATGATATTTTCTGGGTATTTCTAATAATATCAAGTCTTATTCCTATTTTGGCATTTCTAATTTCTGGAGTTTTAGCCCCTCTTAGCAAAGAGCCAGAGAAACTTTCGAGTTATGAATCGGGAATAGAACCAATGGGCGATGCTTGGGTACAATTTAGAATCCGTTATTATATGTTTGCTCTAGTTTTTGTTGTTTTTGATGTTGAAACAGTTTTTCTTTATCCGTGGGCAATGAGTTTTGATGTATTAGGGGTATCCGTCTTTATAGAAGCTTTAATTTTCGTGCTTATCCTAATTGTCGGTTTAGTTTATGCATGGCGAAAAGGAGCATTGGAATGGTCTTAGTTTTTGAATATTCAGACAATTAAAAAAAACATTGAGACAGTTATGAATTCCATCGAGTTTCCCTTACTTGATCGAACAACCCAAACTTCAGTTATTTCAACTACATCAAATGATCTTTCAAATTGGTCAAGACTCTCCAGTTTATGGCCGCTTCTCTATGGTACCAGTTGTTGCTTCATTGAATTCGCTTCATTAATAGGTTCACGATTCGACTTTGATCGTTATGGACTGGTACCAAGATCTAGTCCTAGACAGGCAGACTTAATTTTAACAGCGGGTACGGTAACAATGAAAATGGCTCCTTCTTTAGTAAGATTATATGAGCAAATGCCTGAACCAAAATATGTTATTGCTATGGGAGCATGTACAATTACAGGAGGGATGTTCAGTACCGATTCTTATAGTACTGTTCGGGGAGTCGATAAGTTAATTCCTGTCGATGTGTATTTGCCGGGTTGTCCGCCTAAACCCGAGGCTGTTATAGATGCTATAACAAAACTTCGTAAGAAAATATCTCGAGAAATCTATGAAGATCGAATTAAGTCTCAAGAGGAAAATCGGTGTTTTACTACCAATCACAAATTTCATGTTGGCCCAAGTACTAATACTGGAAATTACGATCAAGGATTACTCTATCAACCATCATCTACTTCAGAGATCATCCCTCCTGAAACTTTTTTCAAATACAAAAGTGCAGTCTCTTCCTACGAATTAGTAAATTAGGCCGTATACTTTTTTTGTACAGAATAACAAAGCAAAGAACGAGTGAATCTTCATCAATTTTTCATTGTAAATGGGAAATACTTATACAAATAAAAATAAAAAAATGGGGGGGGGGGAGAAGATGCAGGGTAATTTGTCTTCTTGGCTAGTCAAACATGGACTGGTTCATAGATCTTTGGGTTTCGATTACCAAGGAATAGAGACTTTACAAATAAAGCCCGAGGAATGGCATTCCATTGCAGTCATTTTATATGTATATGGTTACAATTATCTACGTTCCCAATGTGCTTATGATGTAGCACCAGGCGGACTGTTAGCTAGTGTGTATCATCTTACGAGAATCGAGTATGGTATAGATCAACCGGAAGAGGTATGCATAAAAGTATTTGCCGCAAGGATAAATCCTAAAATTCCGTCTGTTTTCTGGGTTTGGAAAAGTGCGGATTTTTCCAGAAAGGGAATCTTATGATATGTTGGGAATTTCTTATGATAATCATCCACGTCTAAAGCGTATCTTAATGCCTGAAAGTTGGGTAGGATGGCCCTTACGTAAGGATTATATTGCCCCCAATTTTTATGAAATACAAGATGCTCATTAAATAATACGAAACTAATCTTCACTTCGACAACTCAAGATATTCAAATACATTTTTACGTTCTCTTATAGATATAGCATAGTAATTGAAGTCTCATTCATCTTATTATTATTGATTAAAAAAAATACAATTAGAGATTTGGTGAGATTATCCAATTTGTAAGATACTTATTTTGGATGAGCCACAAGCTAATAGGATGAACTAAATGAGTTCTGCATTATGAACTATGTATCACGCATATGACTTATAGATGTGCTTTAAAAAGTCACATAGGGTGAAATGAAGAAATATAATATGAAAAGAGAATCGGATTCTATTTGTACTGTATCTGAGATGAATCTTGGCCATTCCCGCCTTTCAACTCCCCTAGACTAGACTTTTGGGTCTTATAAGGAACTAATTGAAACTTTCAAATATGTATAAAATAGGAATTGAACGCCAGGAGACAGAGTATGAACAAATAAAAAAGAAGAGGAAACAAAAGAAAATTCTTTTCTTTTACATATCTATATACATCCTTTACATATTTCTATAAATATCCTCTTTATCTTTACTTGTCTATTTTCGACATCTATAAATAGAGTAAAAAATATATATAGTTTAGTTAAAGGGTAGATTTCCAGACATCATCATGTATCAGTATTTTTCATGATCTATATTATTAATGAATCCGTAGAATAGATACTCATACAAATTCATGATGTGCCAAGAACCAGATTTGAACTGGTGACACGAGGATTTTCAGTCCTCTGCTCTACCAACTGAGCTATCCCGGCCATTTCCGACACATTATCCTTATTTTAATAGATGACTTTGGTCTATGTCAATTGTAAATAAGAAAAAAGGTATTCCAAAGTCTTCTTTTTGAAGATATACGAAATTTCAGGGCTTGGATAAGCCTTTCGAAGTTTCAGTACAGTAGACAGTTAATCATTCAAATTTCACAGATTACTTGCGCAAGGATGTTCGTTTGTACGTCTATCATATAGAATATATACCACAAGCCTTGTGATAAGAAATCAAATTTCCGCTCAAATACGCTTGTGAAAGAGTCGAATGAATGAGAAACATAACAAAGTCTGAATTGCTAATGAACGGATAAATAATTAAAGAGGCCAACGGGCCTTTTTAGGGTTTTGGGGATAGAGGGACTTGAACCCTCACGATTTTAAAAGTCGACGGATTTTCCTCTTACTATAAATTTCATTTTTGTCGTTATTGACATGTAGAATGGGGACTCTATCTTTATTCTATTCGATCTGATTAATCAATTCTTCAAAAGATCTATCAGACTATGATGGAGTAAATGATTTGATCAATGAATATTCGATTATTTTTTCAACTTGTAGATCTTGGAATCGATTCATAACAATTCGTTCATTTTTATATATAATTTTATATATATATATAAATATAAATATAAAAAATTATAGAAATATAAAAAATAGAGATTCGAGTTGTCATTAATCAATATAGTATTTCAGTACGTAATACGTTTATCTTTCATCGTTTCTGGAGTTTCGATGGAAGGATTCATTCCTTTACTAACGCAACGTCGTCAACTCCATTTGTTAGAACAGCTTCCATTGAGTCTCTGCACCTACCCTTTTTTTTCGGAAAAAGGATTTGGCTCAGGATTGCCCATTTTTAATTCCAGGGTTTCTCTGAATTTGAAAGTTATCACTTAGTAGGTTTCCATACCAAGGCTCAATCTAATTAAGTCCGTAGCGTCTACCGATTTCGCCATATCCCCCTCTTTTAAGATTAGTATCGCATTATGATGTCCTTCCCCGTTTTCTTTCATTTGTATTATACTGGAACCACTCAAGTCATTAGAATACCGATTCCTCTATTGAAAAGTGTTTCCTCCTATTGGATTTCTTGTCTATCTTCTTTCATCTCTCTCTTCTCTATCGGAGACCCATATTTGTTCCGATCCAAAATGATTCTATCATTTCTGTATCTGCAATTCAATATATATCAATATAGATAGATATATGAACATATATATTTGCCCCTCTTTCTATTATTTTTTTAGTAAAAAATTTAATACTTAAACGGTCGATTCCCTTGTTCGTCTTATCTTCCACCTTTCAGAATGAAAACATAGAAACGCTTCATTATCATCTCAATTGCATTAAATGCAATTAAGATTAACACATTAATTATTGATACACATCCATTTGATAAATAGATCAAAATTTTCTATCGCTATATTCTATTAATCGTTATATTAATTATTATGTTCTATAATAGAACAATTCCAATATTGAATATTTATTTGAAATGAAATTAGATTCTATATTCATATTAATTAGGAATAGCTAAGATCCCAGTAATTTAGTAAATTACTATGCATGTAACATTTCTGTTATGTGAGCCCGCTTAGCTCAGAGGTTAGAGCATCGCATTTGTAATGCGATGGTCATCGGTTCGATTCCGATAGCCGGCTTTTCTCTATTGATTTTATTTTTGACATAATTGATAAATCAAATAAATAAAGAAACGACTTCTTACCCTTTTTCAAAGGTCACCGATCTATGATGTCGTAGGAACTTACTTACCTTTATGACTAAAGGAGGGGTTCTATTTCTGTAGAACAAATCAAGAAAGGAACTCTTACTTTTTTATATCATTTACATATACAATAGGATCCGGATATTGATCCAAGTTATCTAATTATTCTTTGTTTTGTAGTACAATACTTTACTGGATTTCACTTCATTTATAATATTTATCATTTAGTTTTCATTTAAGTTTATGAAATTTAAATAAAATAAAATGTTTATGAAATTTAAATAAAATAAAATAAGGAGTCTTTATGTCGCGTTACAGAGGGCCTCGTTTCAAAAAAAATACGCCCGTCTGGGGGCTTTACCGGGACTAACTAGTAAAAGGCCCAAAACCGGAAACGATCTTAAAAACCAATCGCGTTCCGGTAAAAAATCTCAATATCGTATTCGTTTAGAAGAAAAACAAAAATTGCGTTTTCATTATGGTCTTACAGAACGACAATTACTTAAATACGTTCGTATCGCCGGAAAAGCCAAAGGATCAACGGGTCAAGTTTTACTACAATTACTTGAAATGCGTTTGGATAACATCCTTTTTCGATTGGGTATGGCTTCGACTATTCCTCAAGCCCGACAATTAGTTAATCATAGACATATTTTAGTTAATGGTTCTATAGTGGATATACCAAGTTATCGGTGCAAACCCCGAGATATTATTACAGCAAAAGATGAAAAAAAATCGAGAACACTGATTCAAAATTATCTTGATTCATCCCCCCCTCAGGAATTGCCAAAACATTTGACTCTTCAGCCATTGCAATATAAAGGATTAGTCAATCAAATAATAGATAGTAAATGGGTCAGTTTAAAAATAAATGAATTGCTCGTTGTAGAATATTATTCTCGTCAGACTTAAACCTAACTAAAAAACAAGGGTTCGGACAATTTCGTCCTCCCCTTCGCCGAAGTCTAAGTAAAGAGACCGAAGGAAAGTAAGGTTTTGATCCGGAAATTTTTCTATCATTCATCTATCATTGATCGGTAGGGGGATTTTCATCTCTTGTGCATTCTTTCCAGTCTTTTCGTTTCCGTACCACAAAAATTCGAAATAAAGAATCCATAAAGGTCTAACCGTTGGAATAATAGTATCGATTGTTATTTGATTTGATACATTGTGGTCAGTAACATTGTTGAATTAGTACGGAAAGAGAGGGATTCGAACCCTCGGTAAACAAAAGCCTACATAGCAGTTCCAATGCTACGCCTTCAACCACTCGGCCATCTCTCCTACAGAATGATTATGGCCCAGAAACCGAGTTAATAGTGAGTCATTAATATTCAATTTTTTTTTTGATAGGCACGTCCAACCAATTCTAACTATGACAAATAATTTTTTTTTAACTATGTTTAATGGATACTTTTAGCTCATGATTCTATTTAGTTTTTTAAACTATGATTCCTTTTTTCTAAAAATTCGACTTTTACAGTTTTCGATTTTTCACCAACAACTGTTTATCCCATACATATATCTAGTCACAAGTTATGAATCATAGAATGATTATTCGATTCTTTTTGCTCTTTTTTGTATCATAATTCAATCAAAAAACTTCTAGAATTACCCCAGTCAGATAAATAAAATTCTTTTTTTCTTCAACTTCGCTGAAATCAGAATAGTTCTCTTCATTCTGATCCTACTACATTTGGATGAAATTTAACCGGATTGAAATATTTCTTCTCTTTTATTGATTCCTGTGAAATCAAAAAGAAACAATTTTAATATCGAGTGGGATTTTTTAATGAATCCGTTTTTATGTTATTTCGTACTATGCAATTCCTTTGTTTGTGGGATCATTTTCTCACGAGAGGTAATTAAAAGAAATTATAGAATGGGGTTGTTACCGATGCCTAGATCTGGTGGGATAAATGGAAATTTTATCGATAAGACCTTTTCAATTGTAGCCAATATCTTATTACGAATAATTCCGACAACTTCCGGGGAAAAAGAGGCATTCACCTATTACAGAGATGGTGCGATTTGATTTTTTTTTTTTTCAATTTTCTTTACCGCTCTCCGTCTTAGTAGAAAGACACAGTATTCGGGATAGAAAGAAAACAATAATTGAAATAAATCTACGCTTCTTGGAGGTGCAATTTGAAAATCAAAAAATTCCTTCTGTCGTGTATCCCCGATTAATGTAACCTTAGATGCTAGAATTGTCGATTCTAGTATTAAGCGAAAGGTGTAACCTATGGATTAAGTCAACCCTACTCCACTAGTAAAAATATTCACTAGTAAAAATAGGTAGCAGAGGGGAAGAAGCACTACACCTAGGAATCAACAACACGAAAACTTTGTTATAAATTATACCTTTTCCTTATCGGGATCGGAACTTAGAAAAATGGTTGGGACAACAAACATCCATCTCGTTTGTATTTTGGATACCTGTATAACCATCGAAGACTGTTGAAGTGACTAATTCCTGGAAATTTAGAGGCGTTGAGGACAAAGAAATTGTTAGAGTTACCATTTTTATTTTTATCTAGTAAACCATGCTTGATGTTAAGAAAAGATCTTTTACAGGAAGGTTGGCTAGAGATTTTTTGTAAAAACGCTAGTCCCATGAGTTCATAATGAGAGTATTTCAATGTTTTTTGATTTCATGTATTATTCTCATCTCATTATGCGCATCAGATAAAGGGGGAGCCGTATGAGATGAAAATCTCACGTACGGTTCTGGAACGGAGATTCTTTCAATGGAATAACGAACGACCGTAACGGATGTCGGCTCAATCCGAAGGAAATTATGCGGAAGCTCTACAGAATTATTATGAAGCTATGCGACTAGAAATCGATCCCTATGATCGAAGTTATATACTCTATAACATAGGTCTTATCCACACAAGGAACGGAGAACATACAAAAGCTTTGGAATATTATTTTCGGGCACTAGAACGAAACCCGTTCTTACCACAAGCTTTTAATAATATGGCTGTGATCTGTCATTACGTGCGACTATCTCCACTATAGAAAGAAAAAAAAGAGAAAATTCGCTAATAAATACTAAAAAAAATAGGCTTTCTACATATGTATTGTCCAAACTAACGATTTGTATCAGCTGTAGCAAAGAAAGAAACTTCATAGAAGCAGAAATATGAAGAAATAGGTATGCCTAGATACTTTATTCTATGGATAAAGGATCTAATTGATAGAAGAAGCACCGTAAAGATCAATTAGTCAGGTTTTTGGCCGATACAATAAAAACTGCTTACTTATATCATGATATAAGATCAAAATGAAGGAATCCACTTATGTAATAGGGTGGATCCCCTACAATATTGAGCAGCGGTGTAGCATCAGATCCCAAAGACAGTAAGTCTTTTCTTTCTTATGAAGGAAAGTCTTTTTCAAGGATTCTATATAAATTTCTAGATGAAACCGAGATAGTTATCTTTCAGAAAATTGTAACGATAGTGGGTGGAATGCCTATGCTTTATTCTTCTGAAGGTGGGAGAAAAGATAAAACTTATTTAATTATTCAGCAAAATTGAAGTTTGAAACTTATATAATTAACCGCTTTTGCTTAACTCGAGAAAAAAAAATGGGCTAGATCTATGAAAAATTTCATTCAATTAGATTAGATATGATAAATTTTTTTAAATATGGGACAGCAAAAGAATTGACTGTTGAGCCGTATGAGGTAGGAAACTCTCAAGTACGGTTCTAAGGGAAGGAATTTACCTGCCTATTCCGACCGGGGAGAACAGGCCATTCGACAGGGAGATTCTGAAATTGCGGAGGCTTGGTTCAATCAAGCCGCTGAGTATTGGAAACAAGCTATAGCGCTTACTCCCGGTAATTATATTGAAGCCCAAAATTGG
>NW_026124973.1:0-17500 GCF_025177605.1 Cucumis melo
ACAACAAGATATAAGACGAGATTCGACCACCTCCTACATATTTAATACTTTCTGCTACAAAAAAATTAAGAATACCCACCGCATTGATAATTCCATCAATTATCCGTCGATCAAAAAAATAAGTTAATTCAGCTAATATTCTTATACCCCCAATTAAGGATATTCGATAAAAAGCATCTATGTAACCACGATTATATGACCAATTATATATTATATTTATATTTTTTTCAAAAAAAAAATTCTTAGTAAAATTTTTTAACAACTGAATTACGAAAATTCAAATTTTGTAAAGATGAATAAGTGGGCTTATAGAAGAAAGACGCTATAAATATTCCGAAATAAGCTATAGTCACAGAAAAAGTTGCATTTTTAACAAATTCATACCAATTTTCAGAATCTTTTGAACTTTCATGTAACAAGTTTATAGACGGAGTTAACCCATTTGTCTAATATATTCAAATCAATTGCTTCTTGATTGAATTGAGTGAACGGGCTTCCTATGATTCCAACAAACAAAGTAAATAGGGATAACACAAACATCGGAAATAGCATAGTATTATCTGATTCATAGGGATAATAAAAAGTATTTTTAGTACTAAAATGGGGACTACTAACAAACGGGCGCATAATTTTTGTTACATTACTATTAATTTGAGATGTTTTTTTTTTTATCCAAAAAGAAGACCTTTCATTATTATTCATTGTTAATAATGAGAAGAAAGGAAAGTTTTTTTTACTGATTTTTGATCCTTCTTTACCCCATAATGATATTGAATAAAGGGAGTTATTTGTTTTTTCCATTATAGTTTTTACAATAAAGGTTTAAATGTCCATCAAAAGTAAGTAAGTAGATGCGAAACATATAAAATGCTGTTAATCCTGCTGTGGAACAGGCGATTATTGCGAAAATCGGTGAATACAACCAACTATCATTAAGAATTTCATCTTTGGACCAAAAGCAGGCAAGGGGTGGAATACCACAAGAGAAAGGGTACCTAATAAAAAAGCATTTTTTGTAATTGGCACATGCTTTGTTAAACCACCCATAAGAACCATATTCTGACTTTTATCTGGAGAATATCCAACAACCGATTCCATTGAGTGAATAATGGACCCCGATCCTAAAAACAACAACGCTTTTGAATAAGCATGAGTAATCAAATGAAATAAAGCAGCCTGATAAGACCCCATACCCAAAGCTAACATCATATAGCCCAATTGAGACATTGTAGAATAGGCTAAACTTCTCTTAATATCTTTTTGAGCAAGAGCTAAAGTAGCTCCAAATAGTACTGTTATTATACCTATCAAAGCTATTAGATTCATGATGTAAGGTATTACTATAAAAAGCGGAAGAAGCCGAGCAACAAGAAAAATTCCCGCTGCTACCATGGTAGCAGCATGTATAAGAGCCGAAATGGGGGTAGGACCCTCCATAGCATCAGGTAACCATACATGAAGAGGAAATTGAGCAGATTTAGCAACTGCACCTGCAAATAATAGGACGGCGCACAAAGTAACAAATAATAAATTAACCTCATTATTATCAATCAAGTTATTGAATATTTTAAATAAATCCCGAAATTCAAAACTCCCCGTTGTCCAATAAAGACCTAAAATTCCTAATAATAAACCAAAATCCCCTACGCGATTAGTTACAAATGCCTTTTGACAAGCATTCGCCGCAGTAGGTCGAGTGAACCAAAAACCTATTAATAGATAAGAACACATTCCAACCAATTCCCAAAAAATATAAATTTGGATCAAATTCGAACTAGTAACTAATCCCAACATTGACGTATTGAACAAACTCATATACGCAAAAAATCTCAAATATCCTTGATCATGAGACATATAATTGTCACTATAAATAAGAACCATAATTCCAACAGTCGTGATTAATATTGCCATAATACAAGTAAGTGGATCGATCAAGTAGCCCAACTCTAAAGAAAAATCATTATTGATAGTCCAAGACCATACATATTGATAGATATAACTAGTATTTATTTGATCAATAGACAGATAAACTGCAAAAATCATAACTATACTTAACAATAAAATACTCGGAAAAGACCACATACGTCGAAGGTTTTTGGTTGCCGTCGGAAAAAGTAGAAGGCCCACTCCTATTAAGATAGGAATTGGAAGTGAGATGAACGGTATGATCCATGAATATTGATATGTATATTCCATAAAAAAGTATATTAAATTCCTAATTAATTTTCTGATTCACCAGCTCTTATCTCTTTTCAAAAGGATCAGTTAATAACAAATTTAAATATCCAAAACGGAAATAGAATTTTATTTTTCTATTCTTAATTTTTTGCCAAATACTTCAAATATTTCAAGTCACGAAGTTACAATTGTTCAAATAAGATGAGATGATCCATTGAAACTATTAATGAACACACCCATTACTTTTAAGTAAAATTTTTTGACAATATAGAAACTGCAAATTTTCTTTATTATTTAGTATGCATTACAAAAATTCCCCGCTCTAGAGCAAGAAAGAATAATTAGACCAAAAACACTATTTTATTTTGGTATCAATCATAAAAGACAGTCTACAAGTTGATCCAGTAAAATAAGACTTCTTTGTATTAAATTCTACGAATCATTAAACAATTTTTTTTTGACAAAATAACATTATATATATTGTTTTTTCTTTGTTTCTAATCTAATAATTTCGAATTTTCGATAGCTATATTAGGAGTATACTATAATTTCAATAATAAATGGATAATAAATAGTAAAGAACAATTCATTTTGAACAATAGATGTCTTTCACATCCAACTATAGTAATGAATAATCAATTATAATTTTGTAATGGCAGTTCCAAAAAAGCGCACTTCTATATCAAAAAAACGGAAACGGATTCGGAAAAATATTTGGAAAAGCAAAGGGCGTCGGGCAGCGTTGAAAGCTTTTTCGCTAGCAAAATCTCTTTCAACGGGTAATTCCCAAAGTTTTTTGGGGGACAAATCAAATAAATACTGAAAGATTGGAATAATCTGAATTGGTTTGACTCAAAAAACAGCCTAGTAAAAGTTCGTTTATAATTTTTTATATTTTATATATATATTTTTTATATATTAAATATAAATTTTTTTTTATCAAAGCAATTAGTGTAATTTTCCTAATGTTTTGAGCGGATAAATATGAAATTCTTTTTCCTTTTTGTAGGCTATGTAAAAAAAAATAATAAATCGTTTGTTTACTCAATTAAAAAATGGAAAATGGTACTTTTTTGTTCAAAGAATAAAAAAGGTTGACCTTTCTTTTTCATATCTTTGTTTTATCATTTTCGAGATGGGGAAAATATGAATCCCCATCGCCCCACTAAACCAAAAAGTTTTTGTTGATTTTTGATTTTATTATCTATTTTCGATATTATATATAATATCGAAATATAGAAGAGCAAATAGTAAACTGAAACTCTTTATTAAAAATTTAATAAGACATTGAAACGATGACATTAGTTGATTAAGTTAAAACCTTCTTTTTGAATTCTATGAACCCTTACCTTATTTCTTTTCTCGAAATCATTATTACTATTATAGATATAGAATATATCTCGCCGAATACATAATGAAATTGGTTTGCAAAATCCTATAAAATAAAACTATTATTAAAAAAATAAAACTATTATTAAATGAAGAAAATTGACACCTTAAATTCTTATTGAAATAAATGAAATCGGATAAGATTTTTATTGGAAACGCTCAAATCTCCTATTTTTTTCCCTTTAATGAAATTATCATTTAAAGATAAAGAGTTTTTTATCCACGATAAATATTTTGTAAAAAATATTCCATTTAATTGCAAATTCATTCTATTTTTTTCAATCTCGACGATTGAATAATAATAGGTTATTATGATTTCGAGAAAGCCGCTATGGTGAAATCGGTAGACACGCTGCTCTTAGGAAGCAGTGCTAGAGCATCTCGGTTCGAGTCCGAGTGGCGGCATGCCATTTTTTTTTTATAAAAAAAAGTTCTATAATAGAATTAATAATTCAAGTCCCAGATATTAATTCAAATAATTGAATTGCGGGACCTTTAAATTTATTTTTTTATGATATTTTTAACTTTCGAGCATATATTAACTCATATATCTTTTTCGGTCATTTCAATTGTCATTACAATTCAGTTAATAACCTTATTAATCAATGAAACCGTAGGACTCTATGTTTCGTCAGAAAAGGGCATGATAGTTACTTTTTTCTGTATAACAGGATTATTAGTTACTCGTTGGATTTATTTGAGGCATTTACCATTAAGTGATTTATATGAATCATTACTATTTCTTTCATGGGCTTTATCCATTATTCATCTATTTGCTTATTTAAAAAAATATAAAAACCATTTAAGTGTAAGCGCAATAACCGCGCCAAGTACTATTTTTACACAAGGTTTTGCTACTTCAGGTTTTTTAACTGAAATGCATCAATCCCCACTATTAGTTCCCGCTCTCCAATCTCATTGGTTAATGATGCAAGTATGATGGTATTAGGTTATGCAGCTCTTTTATGTGGATCATTATTTTCAGTAGCTCTTATAGTGATTACATTTCAAAAAGCTATAAGAATTTTTGGTAAAAAACAATAATTTATTAAATGCGTTATTTTCCTTTGATGAGATCCAATACATCAACGAAGGGAACTATTTTGTAAGAAACACTTCCTTTTTTTCTTCGAAGAATTATTAATAAGTCTCAACTGATTCAACAATTAGATCATTGGAGTTATCGTATTATTAGTCTAGGGTTTATCTTTTTAAGCATAGGTATTCTTTCAGGGGCAGTATGGGCTAATGAGACATGGGGATCGTATTGGAATTGGGACCCAAAGGAAACTTGGGCATTTATTACTTGGACGATATTTGCAATTTATTTACATACGCGAACAAATAAAAATTTTGAAGGTGTAAATTCCGCAATTGTGGCCTCTATGGGTTTTCTTATAATTTGGATATGCTATTTTGGGGTCAATCTATTAGGGATAGGGCTACATAGTTATGGTTCATTTACATTAACATCTAATTGAATTCATTCAAGAAAGGGCCTGACGAACACAAACATGGAGGGGTATAGATAAGAAAATTGTGTGTAAGACATCGAGAACCCTTTGAATCACTACATTACTTGATTCAAATGGTTCTCACAAAAGCCAAATGTATGAGGAAGTCCAATTCATTTTTTTATTTAACTTAAGAAAAAAGACTTCTTTTTTTTATTGTGCAACGAATGATTAAAAAAAATTATTATAGTATTGCTGTTTCATTTTTTTATGAAAACTATCTAGCAAAATAATTAGATAAAATAGCTTCGACCTTGTCAACTGATAGTGAGAAAACAAAATCTGGATAAATACCAATACCTATGACAGGTATAAGGATAGAGATCGCAACAAACAACTCTCGTGGTCCCGAATCAAAAAAATAAGAATTTTTAGCATTAAAAAGCTTGTATCCATAGAACATCTGGCGTAACATAGATAATAAATAAATGGGAGTTAATATAATTCCAATTGCCATTACCAAAGTAATTACTATTTTTGCCATTAAAAGATATTTTTGGCTAGTAATTATTCCAAAAAAGACTATTAATTCTGCAACAAAACCGCTCATACCAGGCAATGCAAGGGAAGCCATCGATAAGATACTGAAAGTCATAAATATTTTTGGAATTGGGATAGCCAGTCCTCCCATTTCATCGAGATAAACCAGACGTATTCTATCATAACTTGTTCCTGCCAAGAAAAAAAGTGCAGCGCCAATAAATCCATGAGAGATTATTTGTAAAATAGCTCCATTCAGTCCCGTATCGCTTATAGAACCAATTCCTATAATTATGAAACCCATATGAGAGACGGAGGAATAAGCTATTCTTTTTTTTAAATTGCGTTGACCCGAAGATGTTGAAGCTGCATAGATTATTTGAATTATGCCTAATATGATCAACCAGGGTGAAAAGATAGAATGGGCGTGGGGTAATAATTCCATATTGATCCGAACCAATCCATATGCTCCCATTTTTAATAAGATTCCGGCTAGAAGCATACAAGTACTGTAATGTGCCTCTCCGTGGGTATCTGGTAACCATGTATGTAAGGGTATAATCGGTGATTTGACAGCAAAAGCAATAAGAAATCCGATATAGAATAGTATTTCTAGTGCTATAGGATACGATTGATTAGCTGATGTTTCAAAATTTAAAGTTGGTTCATTAGAACCATATAAACCGATACCCAGAACTCCCATTAACAAAAAAATGGAACCTCCCGCAGTGTACAAAATAAACTTTGTAGCTGAATACAACCGTTTCTTTCCGCCCCACATCGATAGAAGTAGATAAACGGGAATTAATTCTAACTCCCACATGATAAAAAAGAGTAAGAGGTCTCGAGCAGAAAATGATCCTATTTGACCACTATACATTGCTAACATTAGAAAATGGAATAATCGGGAATCTCGAGTAACTGGCCAAGCCGCTAAAGTAGCTAAAGTGGTGATAAACCCCGTCAGTAAAATGGGTCCTATGGAAAGTCCATCGATTCCCAATCTCCAGTAAAAATCCAAAAAAGGGATCCATTTATAATCCTCCATCAATTGGATTAATGGATCGTCTAATTCGAAATGATAACAAAACGCATAGGTTGTTAGAAGCAGCTCGAGTACACAGATACATATAGTATACCATCTCATTACTTTATTTCCTCTATGAGGGAAAAAGAAAAGTAATAAACCCGCAAATATTGGAAAAACTACAACTGTTGTTAACCAAGGAAAATAATTCGTAGTAAAAACAAGATACACTTGGACTAAAAAAACCCATGTTCGAAAATAAAATAAAAAAAAATATATATATGTATATTTATTTTCGAGCACGAGTTTTTGTCGGTAAAAAAGAAATCAAATGTATTCAAGGGGGCTTTTAGAGAACGTATCAATAAGCTAGACCCATGCTTCGAGTTGTTTCATGCCATAAATAAACGCGAACACTCAAAAAATCTGTCGGACAGGCAGATTCACATCTCTTACAACCAACACAGTCTTCCGTTCGTGGAGCCGAAGCTATTTGCTTAGCTTTACATCCGCCCCAAGGTATCATTTCTAATACATCTGTGGGGCAAGCTCGGACACATTGAGTACACCCTATACATGTATCATAAATCTTTACTGAATGTGACATTGGATCTATAATTTTTTTTTAAGACTATAAATTTTCGATCGAGTAAATTTGTAAATGAATTATATATTTAGATACCAGATGAGTCAATAATTTATCAGAATTTTGATAATCAATCTACTTTCAGATTAACTCATGCGATAGGGCCAAGATACTTTGATTTTTTACGTTTTCGCAAACATTATCATGGATTACGTATGATACATATAATTTTACTTGATGAATATCATAATTTATCTCATAAATAAATATTACTTATTCAACAAATTCGATTGATTGATACGAGTGGATTTTCTGTTACGATAAATTGACGAAAGAATAGCTGGGCCAATAGCTGCTTCAGCGGCTGCAATAGCTATAACAAAAATTGAGAAAATATTCCCTTTTAATTGGCGACTATCAAAAAAATCAGAAAATGTTACGAAATTCATATTAACTGCATTCAGTATAAGCTCAAGACACATAAGGGCCCTAACCATATTTCGGCTTGTGATCAATCCATAGATACCGATAGAAAATAAATAGGCACTTATAATAAGTACATGTTCGAGCATGATTGACCAACTCCTTATCAATTCCGATTCATTTCAATATGAACAAAAATGTAATAGATTCAATTCAATTGACAAAAAAAAAGTACAGAACAAGAGAATATATTCGTAATCGATCGAATAAAAGAATTTTGAGTTTAGACCAAAAAATCTTCAAATAGAATTGAAGGGGAATGTGTGTGATAACATACAACAAAGTTTAAATTATGCTATTTCTAACTAAAGATTTATTACTGGCGAGCCACGGAAATTGCGCCGATCAAAGCAGCTAAAAGAATGATCGAAATGAGTTCAAATGGAAGAAAAAAAATATGTTGATAAATAAATTCCAATTTGTTGACTATTACTTATTAAATCTTGCTCTAGAATCTGATTTGATCTTGTAGTCCAAATAATCCCATACCATGACGTATCTACAATAGTAGTCATTAGTGAAACAAAAATACTTGTACAAACCAGAAAAGTAACTCCATTCCCAACGGTCCAAAGATTAAAATCTTTGGAATATTCTGAACCCTTCATGAACATCACAGCAAATATGATTAAAACATTTATAGCTCCCACGTAAATAAGGAGTTGCGCAGCAGCTACAAACTGGGCGTTTGCTAGAATATAGAATAAGGATATAGAAACAAGAACCAGTCCCAACGAAAAAGCAGAATAAATGGAGTTGTTAAATAATAGTACTCCCATACTTCCTAATATAAGACCTGATCCCAACAAGACTACAAGAAAATCATGTATCGGTCCAGGCAAATCCATTATATGTAGTAAAAAAAGAGATAAATAAATCTAAATGTTTTTCATGACCTTATTGATCTGACCAGGAAAAAAAATGTATAATCAATTCCTAATTAAATATTAAGGGGTGTGAATTAATGTAGGTACAGTTATTCTATTAATCTTAGTCTTGATCTGAAAGAGTAAAGTAGATTGAAACTATATATTTCGAAATATATAGTTTCAATCTAAATTAAGCTACAATTCTCATGAATCAATAGTTTGGATTTGTAGGTAGTGACCAAACAAACAAAACGAAAGAAACCTCATGTCTTTAGATCAAAACAGAACCTTAGTAATTGTAAATTACTCTTTAATCAACAGATTGACTTATTTTAGACTTCAATTTGAGGCGAATTCGAATTCAAAATTGTTCTAATTGTATAATCATCAACTACTGACATTGGTAAACGACCCAAAGAAATTTGATTATAATTCAATTCGTGACGATCATAAGTAGAAAGTTCATATTCTTCAGTCATTGATAAACAATTTGTTGGACAATATTCAACGCAGTTACCACAAAATATACAGATCCCGAAATCAATACTGTAATTAAGCAATCGTTTCTTTCGAATATCCGTTTCCAATTTCCAATCAACAACGGGGAGATCTATAGGACATACACGAACACATACTTCACAAGCAATGCATTTATCGAATTCAAAATGGATTCGACCACGGAAACGCTCCGATGCTATTAATTTTTCGTAAGGATATTGAATAGTTACAGGCAAACGATTTGCATGGGATAAAGTAATCATGAAACCCTGACCAATGTACCTTGCAGCTCGTACTGTTTGTTGACCATAATTCATGAACCCAGTTACCATAGGGAACATATTATAATATCTCTAAAGAATTTTATGTTTGTTTCTTTCTCTTGTTTGAGCAAGTCGTGAATATAGAATATGGTATTCCTTTACAATGAAAAGAGTTGAAAAGATGTTGTTAATAATAGATTACCGAGAGATATAGGTAAAAGAAATTTCCATCCAAGATTTAATAGTTGATCTATTCTTAGTCGGGGTAAAGTCCATCTTGTTGCTATAGAAATGAACAAGAACAAATAAGTTTTCGCTAATGTAATAAAGATACTAATTGTCATTCCAAAGACTTCATACACTTTATTTATTTCAAATAGTTCATAACCTAATATGTATGGAATAGAGATATCCCAACCACCCAAGTAAAGAACAGTTACAAATAACGAAGAAACTAATAGATTTAGATAGGAAGCAACATAAAATAAACCAAATTTTATACCTGAATACTCAGTTTGATAACCCGCTACTAATTCTTCTTCTGCTTCTGGTAAATCAAAAGGTAATCTCTCGCATTCTGCTAAGGAAGAAATTAGAAAAATAACAAACCCTATAGGTTGACGCCACAAATTCCAACCCCAAAAACCATATTTTGATTGAGCCTCAACTATATCAACGGTACTAGAACTGTTAGATAATTATAGTCGGTAATAACATCACTGTTCTCATCGCTATTACAGAACCGTACATGAGATTTTCACCTCATACGGCTCCTTGAGGGCCTTAAATAAATCTAAGGAGCGTATCGGGATTATTTATCTTGTCTTGCTATGTTTTTTTTGTAGAATACTATAAGATAAAAATATACTATAAGATAAAAATCTATCGTGTGTCCCCAAATTAACCCAATAGAATTCTGTCTGTTATAATAATAAAGAAAAAGGTTACTTCTGAATTGATCTCATCCTTTAAAAAAAATTCTTTGTTGAGTAATAACTTAATTCTTTACTAAAATACTATTTATTATAAATATCAATAACCCATTGTTTTCAATTACGAAAAAAAAATTGGCTATTCCATTAGTTCATGAATTCGGACATGAATTCTATCTCTATGAATAGGGAGATAGGAAAGAAATGCATATAGTAATGGAGATAAGAAACAATAAAAAATATCTCTTTTTTTTTTTTTTTGTAATTGGATTCTTTCCATTTTTTTTCGTTCCTATTCTTCTTTCTGAGAAAAAGGGTACTTACTCAATAAGGGATTATTTCGTTTCCGATAGTCATTTATTTAATGGGTGGATAGGCGTATACTCTGGATCGGAATCGTGGGGAGTACTGCCTGATCATTTCTACAAACTTAAAGCCCCAATTCGTATTCTTTTTATATTATGCATTTTGCAAAAATGTCCTTCTCTCTCTTTTGGTTTTGGATAATTTTGAAAATCTCCATTACTAATCCTTTGTATATCTTGGTGTTTCTAACCATCCACTCATTTTTGCTCAATCGGCTGTGTTATGGTAATACACATATGGTAGTACATAAAAATAATAGTGAAAACTCAATCCGGTTGATCTTTTGAGTCCGCTTCAAGACAGGATAACTAGTGACCCAATCTTGGGGCTCTCTTGCGCCTATATTTTTTTCTGCTTAACTCTTATACATAGAAAATGAGACTTAATATTTTGACTGCTAATTTTTATTTATATAAGCTGTTTTCTTTCACTCATATAACTATCTGATTTAGTTCATTAATCCGAATAATAAATATAAAAATGAGGATATCTATTCAATGCATTTCAACCCTTTTCTCGAAAAAAAGTGGGAGAAGTTTATGTCTCAACGAATCACACGTAGAGATATTGATAATACACATAGAGTTAATGGTATTTCATAACTAATTGATTGAGCAGCAGCTCGTAGACCACCTAAGAAGGAATATTTATTATTGGATCCATATCCTGACATAAGAAGTCCGATGGGAGCAACACTTGAAATGGCAATCCATAAAAAAACACCGATAGGTAGATCGGCTAAAACAAGGCGATAACCAAAAGGAATTACTGAATAGCTTAGTAAAATTGATATGACTGCTATCGATGGTCCCATACTGAATAAGCGAGTATCACCTCTAGATGGAAGCAGATTTTCTTTAAAAAGTAGTTTTGTACCATCTGCTAAAGCTTGAAGAACTCCCAAAGGACCAGCATATTCAGGTCCAATCCGTTGTTGTATTCCTGCGGATATTTCTCTTTCTAACCATACAATTACTAGTACGCCTATTGTGATTCCCAATACAGTAGTCAAAATAGGGACAAGTACCCATAGAATTCCATAGAATTCTTTTAAGAATTCCAATCTCGAAAAAGAATTGATATCTTGGACTTGTGATGTATCAATTATCATTTTAACGATCAACTTCTCCCATAATGATATCTATGCTACCTAGTATTGTCATAATATCAGCCAATTTCATTCTTTTAACTAACTGAGGAAGAATTTGCAAATTGATAAAACCCGGCGGGCGAATTTTCCACCTCCAAGGAAAACCACCCTGATCCCCTATCAAAAAAATGCCCAATTCTCCTTTGGGGGCTTCGACTCTCACATAAAGTTCTTGTTTCGCCAATTCAAAAGTTGGCGAAGGTTTTTTACTAATGAATCGATAGTCAAAGTCATTCCATTCCGGAGACCTTGCTCGATCAAAAGATCGTATTTCTAAATTTTCATAAGGTCCCCCTGGAATTCCTTCCAAAGCTTGTTGAATAATTTTTACGGATTCCGTCATCTCAGCAAGTCTGACTAAATAACGAGCTAATGAATCGCCTTCTTTTTGCCACTGAACTTCCCAATCAAATTCGTCATAACACTCATAACGATCAACTTTACGAAGATCCCATGGTATTCCGGAAGCTCGTAGCATTGGTCCTGATAACCCCCAATTTATGACCTCTTCTCCAGAAATAATACCTACTACTCCTCAACTCGTTCTAAAAAAATAGGATTTTGTGTAATAAGTTTTTGATATTCAGCAACCGCTGTCAAAAAATAATCGCAGAAATCCAAACATTTATCTATCCATCCATGAGGTAGATCAGCCGCGACTCCCCCGATACGAAAAAAATTATGCATCATTCTCATACCGGTGGCTGCTTCGAATAGATCATATACTAATTCTCGTTCTCTGAAAATATAGAAGAAGGGAGTCTGTGCGCCAATATCCGCCATAAAAGGGCCAAGCCATAACAGATGAGAAGCTATACGACTCAACTCCAACATAATTACTCTGATATAGCTAGCTCTTTTGGGGACTTGAATATTTCCCAACTGTTCTGGACCATTTACGGTTATTGCTTCTGTAAACATAGTAGCTAAATAATCCCAACGTGTTACATAAGGTAGATATTGTATAATTGTTCGGTTTTCTGCAATTTTTTCCATCCCTCTGTGTAAATAACCCAATATTGGTTCACAGTCAATAACATCTTCACCATCCAAAGTAAGGATGAGTCGAAGAACACCGTGCATTGAGGGGTGGTGAGGTCCCATATTGACTATCATGAGGTCTTTTCTTGTAGCCGGTCCATTCATAAGTTTTTCCTCGATTCATCTTTCCATGAATTGCTGAAAATTAAAATAAGTTCATAAAAATGCAAGATCTAATAAATCAAATAATTAAAAATTACTTTTTAAATTACTGAGTTTTTGACTCCCGAATATCCAATTGATTAATTAATTCTTTATAACGCATTTTATTTTTCTTTGATAAATAAGAAAGTAATCGTTGGCGTTTTCCGAGAATTTTACGTAGACCTCTTTGAGATAAATAGTCTTTTTTGTGCAATTCCAAATGTGAAGTAAGTCTTCGTATCTTATTGGTGAAACTGACTACTTGAAATTCAACAGATCCTCCATTTTCTTTTTTTTCTTCTTGCGAAATAACTGAGCTGAATGAATTTTTTACCATAAAATTAAATCTCCTTAGCCTTCTTTTTTTTTATAAATTATTATTGATCAGTAATAATAATGTTACTCGTTTTAATTTGATATACACAATAATCTTACTTTGATTAAGAATTTCTATTCTTTTTTTTTTTAATAAAATCTAGCAATCCCTTTTTTGAAAATTTCAGATAGGTATACAAAAGTCTGGTATATTTTTGCATGCACAAAAAATATTTAGACTGCAATTTTCAATTTAAAATGAAATAAGAATATTTTCTTGATTCATTTCTAAATCTAATAGATACGTCATTAAATTCAATTAATATCATCTATCAGAATCTAAGAGAGTGCCATATGTGTATTTCTTTGTCTTCATATACCATATAAGGTACGGGCAATATAGGAAAAATGTAGCATTAACTAATTTGCAATTGTGGATACATATGGATCCTTAGCATACTAAAACGACTGCTATTATTGGTATCAAACCAATACCGATTCATACAAGCTAAATCTTCTAATCGATAATTGGGCCAAAGAAAGAACTTTAATTTTTTTAGTTGATTTTGATATCTATCAAGATGTTTGCTTGTTTTATCTAAAACTTGATCATCTGTTTTCACCTTATTTCCATTGTAAAATGCTGTATTTCTCTGGATATCATTTTTATTCCCAGAATTGAAACAAATTAGAATTCTAAACTCTCTACGACCTCTAGGGGATAAGATATTTTCCGGAACAAGCAAATCATAATAATTGCTGGTTCTATTTTCAGTCATTTTTTGAGGTATTGCAATGGATTCAGCAAAACTCCTCTTATAAGGATAGCCTTTTTCTTGATATTTTTGATTAAATTGGTACTTATTCTTATGAACTAATGAAATACCTATGGTTTGAGACATAATAAATTTTCCATCATTTTTTACAGACAGACGAATGGGTTCTATAATAAGTATTCCAGTTCTAATTAATTCTGAAAGAATCAAGCCCTTCGAAGATAGCAGAATATCCAGACTCAGGTTGCCATTTTGAATAGAGGATATATAAATTTGTTTGGGATCTAGCAGTCTAACCAGGAGACAACATATTTTGATGTTATTGAAAATTTTTTTATTTACGTATGCCGAACCATCCCATCTGCATTGAACACGAAAATATTTTTTTAGTAACAACTCAAACTCCTTGCTCATCTTTTTCGCGTATTGGTTTTGATTTATACGTTTTCTCCTATCTGCTACCGCAGAATCTTCTTGAAGATTTTTTTTTGTGGTTTGAGTGAACTGAGTCAAGATCCTCTTTGGCCACAGATTCCTTTTCTGCTTTATTTCCATTTTCTAATTCAAAAGTTTTTTCCTTCGCTGATAGAAAAAGAGATCCTTTTTTCTTTTCAATGAGTTTTTTTTTTTTACTAAAAATTTCATTTCCATTCAATTTTTTTTCATTTCCATTCAAATTAAAAAGAAGTGATTTGATTGGTATCAGCCATGGATTAATCTTATATGCATTATAAAGTATCAAAAATTCTGGAAAGACCCACCCACGTTTCAAATTCGATCTGGAACCACTTAGTATTTCTTCATTCATTCTCATCCAATCAAAAAAAGTTTGTTTTTTTTTGTTGGATCGGTTGCTTTTTTTATCTTGATTAATTGTCAGATAAAACAAATGTTTCTTATTTATTTTTTTAATTAGTTGAAAATGATTAACCCCAGTTTTAGTATTTTTTTTTACTGTTCGTGTCAGCCTCAATATGGATCCAGGATCGAATATCGACCTTATTTTTAATAGAAAAATGCAGCATTCTCCAATCAAAATATTTTCTATCCATAGTTTTTTCCAGATCTATAATATCATCTTCTCGTAGATAATTATTGATAAGGATATCAGTCAGTATATCAATAAATTTACATTTATCCGTGTTGTACTTATAAGAACTTTCTTGATTATTTTTTACTTCTACTGGTAATTCAACAATATATGAATCTTTATTATCTTCATAATTAATAGATTTATATGATAAACAATCATATATATATTTTTTTATTTTCTTATCTTTTTTATTCGGTAATGAGTCGTCTATTTCAAAATGATTTTGTTTTTTGTAAGCAATTAATCGGTTTTTTTCATCTGAAAAACATTGGTTAAAATCTTTATTTTTACGATCTTGCTTAACTCTATTTCGCCATTTTTGGGGGAGTAATTTTGACCATCTAATCGGATATAAATCCAAGTTATAATGACCCCTTAACCAGTTTTTCCATTGATTTCTCATTCCAGAATTTTCAAGATTATTTTGTTTTAGGTCGGAATGTAATATTTCGTGTGCTCCAACAACTTCAACAAAATAATCCTCTATTTCATTCTTAAGAAAACGAGATGTTCCGTGATATTGAAAGACAGGTCTTAACTTAGATAAATTAATAATTTGTGTTTGTGATAATTTGTAAAATAAATATGCTTGCGACAAGTATGATAAGTCCAAAAAGATCTTTCCATTCTTATTAGTAATATTGGAAAGTGACTTTTTGATAGTTGAAATAAAGTCAATTATACTTTGATTTGTTTTATCAATTCTTTCTTGATTTGATTCATTATTGAAAATGGATTTAGTAAATTTTTTTTTTATTGATTCAATAAAAAGTTGGCCATTCCTCGGCATATTAATCATACGTTGAAAACATATACATAGATATTTTTCAACAAAAAAATTTAGAAAATGATGCGATTTACGAATTAATCGTACATTTCTTTTTTTTAATATCTTTAAAATATTTTTCTGAGATTCAAATATTTTATCATCATAACTTATTTTGTTAGGACTAATTTCTGTATTTAGCAACTCTTGTTTCGTGTCTTTTCTAATTTTTTCAATTTTTTTTAGTATGGTGTTTGTTCTATCAGTCAAATCTTTCATTTTTTTTTCTCTCAATGAAAAATTTGTCCAATCCATAGAACTAATTACAATGGACGAGTCTTGGATCATTCGATTACTTATTATCGAATTTTTTTCGTTTTTAGCTTGATTCAACTTGTATATTTCTTTCAATTGAAATAATGGAATTGGGGTTCTTTGTAAAAGTGCTTTTATTCCTTCTTTTATCTTTATAAATAAAATGTTTTCGGTGACCTCTTTTTTTTTTTCTTTTGAAAAATTTATAATTTCTTTGAAAATTTTTATAAACAACTTTGTTCTTAAAAGTCTTCCAATACACATCTTTGTCCAGTTTTTTAAATTTTTTGCTCTTTCGGTTATTAACTCGGGTTCAAAAAACGAAAGGTTTCTTGTGCCAGTACCAAAAGGAAGGTCAGTTTCCATTCCCAAAATTGTTAAAAAAGAAAAATCCCTTTTCTTTTTTATTGAATCAGGGGATTCTAACCTAGATTTGGGCCACGGTTTCAGACGAAAAGGAAATAAGATCTTTATTTGAATACCGTCTGTTAACCAATTTTTTGGAAATTCGTTTTCTGATAATGGAATACCATTATATGTGCACTTTATATGAATTTCTTTATTCCAATTTTGAAAATCCTCATACCAGTCAGGAACTGCAAATAATAGCATACGGGTAAGGTTTTTAGCTATTATCAATGAGGGTAAGACAATATATTTTCTAATAATTGATTGAGTTATTAACAAAGAACCTCTTATTACTTGAGCAAATCGAATGCTATCCCAGAGTTCTCCTATTTCTATACGTCTTTCTTCTAAGGTGCTTTTCAACAACTTTCTACTTTTTTGCATATTTTCGCTTCTCGTTTCTTCTCTATTATTCGAAATAGTCAATTCTGTGTTTGTCCATATCCAAGGTCTAAAAAGTTTTTTCATTAGACCAGGAATATCAAAAAAACGAGATTTGGCTACTCTGTCAAAAAAAAGAAAAGAATGTACACGTTTTTGAAACAGTTTCCCAATAAATGTTTTACGTCGTTGAGCACGCATAGAGCCTTTGATTAGCTCTCGACGAAAATCCGATTGGTAGGAATAGCGTATCAGAGAAATTTGATCTGAGTCCTCAGACTCATCAGTATAGTTGATATTAGTATTAGTAGGAATATTTCTAATTTTTTCGTTCGCCTTTTGCCGATCAGTAAGCTTATTCCTATCATTAAAAAGTATGACATTTTTGGCTCTTCTTGAACGAATTTGATGATCTTCCGGCATATCTTCGTCGTTTTCTTGGATCAGTTGGTCTGTCTCCGTGATTAATTTGTATGACCAGCGAGGAACTTTTTTACTTATTTCTTTTATTGCAATCGAGTTTTCA
>NW_026124974.1:12500-15000 GCF_025177605.1 Cucumis melo
ACTACCCACACACAACTCATTTATTTCTTCCAATTGCCATGGAGGTTATATCTTATGTAAAAGGACGAAAAACATAAGTGTTAGTGAGGGTTTGGCCTTTGACTAGAAAACAAGTTGACGCAAATCATCTTTGAATGCCCAAGTATAAGATAGGAAGCTCGTGTGCAAGTCAAGGCCCAAGGCCGAGGCCTTGGAGTACAAAGCACGGCCATGGGCGCGCGCGCCGTGCGTCAGTGGGCGTCTGTGGGTCGCCCGCTGCATGCCCGTGCGTCTGCGGGGGGCGTGCGCGCAGGGTGCCGCGCGCGCCATGCGTCTGCGGGCGTGGGGCGCGCGCCGCAAGCCCATGCGACTGCAGTGGGGCGTGCGCGTAGGGTGCCGCGCACGCGATGCTTGTGCGAGCGTGGGGATCCGTCTAAGGGGCGTGCGTGCTTGGCTTGTAAGTGGCAGATGAGCCTTGTTGCCAAGATCCACCGAGATTCATCTCGACCCTACCCACACACAACTCATTTATTTCTTCCAATTGCCATGGAGGTCATATCTTATGTAAAAGGACGAAAAACATAAGTGTTAGTGAGGGGTTGGCTTTGGACTAGAAAAAAAGTTGAAGCAAATCATCTTTGAATGCCCAAGAATAAGATAGTGTGCTCGTGTGCAAGTCAAGGACCAAGGCCGAGGCCTTCGAGTACAAAGCACGGCCATGGGCGCGCGCGCCGTGCGTTAGTGGGTTTGTGTGAGTCGCGCGCTGCATGCCCGTGCGTCTGCGGGGGGCGTGCGCGCAGGGGGCCGCGCGCGCCATGCGTCTACGGGCGTGTGTGGGGCGTGCGCCGCAAGCCCAGGCGACTGCAGTGGGGCGTGTGTGGGGCGCGCGCCGCATGCCCATGGCCGAGGCTTGCACACGAACGCCTAGGGTGCCCACCATGCGCCATGCCCTTCGGGCGTGTGTGGGGCGTGCGCGCAGAGTGCTAAGCGCGGCATGCGTCTGCGGGTGTGTGTCCGCGCGCCGCATGCCCAGGCGTCTACGTGGGACGTGCGCGCAAGCCGCGCGCAGCATGCGTCTGCGTTGGGCGTGACCACCCACGTCTAGAATTCATGGAAAAAACTCTATGGAGGTTGTTGGAACAAACCCGTGCCCCCACCGTGCATGCCCACATGCCCACCGAGCATGCAGCATGCGCGCCCCCATGCGCACGAATGCGGCACGGCCATGGGCGCGCGCGCCGCATGGCCATGCGTCTGCGTGGGGCGTGCGCGCAGGGTGCCGCGCGCGCAGGGTGCCGCAATGCCCACTCAACACACAAATGTGATGTCAAACCTATGTTCTAGTGCTTGGATTGTTATGAAATTTTTTCTGGGATCTAAAAAATGTAAACAAAGGATGTCCTCCAAAAATTAGTATTTTTGGAAACGTTTTACTATTTTTAAATTATTTTTAATTTTTTAACAATAAAAATTCATAAAATATTATTGGTTGGTTCAAAAATTATGAAACTTGTTTTCCACACTCATTTGAATGTCTAAAACATAATACAATCAAGTCCCGGTCATAATAATAACACAATCAAGATTTATGGCATGGTGTGACATTTCGGCTTTTTCATATGCAAGCCTGCCAGACCCAAAAAAGCCAGAATGTACTATATAGGGGGGCGACCTGCCTGCATGGGCGGGGCGCGGGGGTACCCCTATGCCGCGGCGCCGACCCTTCAAGCACATTGCGCCCATCATGGGCACATATGCTTGGGGGGTCGGCGCCGGCGGAGTGCCACCTCCGGCCGCCGGCGGCGAGTGAGAGTGGGTGTCGAGTTGATGCTCGGATGGGCTTGCGCGGACAATGCTTGCACCTCGGTGTGGGCGTGCACTCCAAGCGGGCTTGTTCGTGAGGAGACGAGATAACTTGCGATTGCTTTGTGCTTGGTGGACGAAGGGTTCGGCCGGAGTGCCACATCCGACCGTCGGGCAAGGAGTGAGAGCGGGATGGGCGTGCTTGGACAATGCTTGCACCTCGGTGTGGGCGTGCACTCCAAGTGTGCTTGTCTTGGCGATTGTTTCGTGCTTGGCGGAGGGGTTTGGCCATAACGATGGGCTTGTCCGTCGGGCAGGGAGTGAGAGCGGGTGTGTCGAGTTGACGCTCGGATGGGCTTGCGCGGACAATGCTTGCACCTCGGTGTGGGCGTGCACTCCAAGCGGGCTTGTTCGTGAAGATATGAGATGTCTTGCGATTGCTTTGTGCTCGGTGGACGGGTTTTATCGGAGTGCCACGTCCGACCGTTGGGCGGGGAGTGAGAGCGGGTGTCGAGTTGATGCTCGGATGGGCTTGCGCGGACAATGCTTGCACCTCGGTGTCGGCGTGCACTCCAAGCGGGTTTGTTCATGAAGATACGAGATGTCTTGCGATTGCTTCTTGCTTGGTGGAAGGGTTTGGTTAAAATCGATGGAATGCCGGGCCCCTACGTCGGGCAAGGAGTGAGAGCGGGATGTCAAATTGACATTCTTGGATGGG
>NW_026124975.1:0-34658 GCF_025177605.1 Cucumis melo
TGAAATAACGAGAAAAAAAACAAAGAAATTCATGAATTTCGAATTCAACCTATGAATTTTTGTAATCAACGACCTTCAAATCCTTAGCGAAAATGAACAATTTGCTAGGTTTTGACATAGGGAAGAAGCAACTTTGAAAGTCAAATGCCTGATTTTGAACTCTATTTTCGTTCAATAGAAAGATGAGAAAAAGTCAGATTGAGAAGGATTTTTTTATCTATTTTCGTTAAATAGAAAGATTCGAAAAAGTCCTATAAAAAAGGTCAAAAAAGCTTGGTCCTTCGGACGGGAAAAGGCAATGAAAGAATCAAGCCTATCAAAGAAATTCACAGACTTTGATTCTAGTTCTAGTTTCTGGTCCGGATAAAGAGAGGAGAAAGAAAGGAGAAAGTAGTGAAATAAAGGAGAAAGTAGTTGACGGCTCTTTCCTCTTTCCGCTACGCTCCGCTTCCGCTCCTTCGAAAGAAATGAACAAGGGCCTTTCATTGCATTTTGGAGTTGCGTATGACTTTGATTAGAAAGGAGATTTCAACAGAGTCAAAGAAAGGTCCAGGTGAGTCCTTCGCCTAGAAAATATGATTCATAGTCACCTGTCCGAAGGACTATCCATATTAAACGGAGCGACTAGATGATTAGAACTCGTCCTTCCGCGCTCCGAAGGACTTCGATCATTCTTTCTCAATCTTCTTTCGAATATCTCATATTTCATTGACCCTTAGGCTCTTTAAATATGGACTCATAAATCCATTAGAACGACCGAAGGACTGATTAATGGTCCGAAGGACTATGAAGAAGATTTCTTTAGGAGGACTTCTTTCTCGTTAGGAGCAAAGAAATGAAGCTAGCACGGACCGGTCTAAAAGGAGGAGTTTTCTACCTTGAAATAAGCAGGAAGGGATACGTCTGCCTTTTCTAGTTCATGGAAAGTCTGACTTTTTCTTCAAAATAGTCCTTTTAGTAGGGAAATCCAATAGTCATTTTTCGCTTTTGGCTCATTAATGCAGCTTAAGGGTTGATCAGCCATAAATCAGTCTTTTTGAAACTATTATCATTCAATAATCCAAATCAAAGGGAAGACTGAGCTATTTTCCTACTTTGGGGTCCTCAATGAACAAAGGAAATTCAATGGATAAATCAGTCCTCCGGACCGGACGGACGGGAAAAGGCATGGATTTCAGAGTCCTTCGGACGAACTTTATCATTGACTCGTCCTTATTGCAAGTCCTTCAGAAATTCAATGGATAAATCAGTCCTTCGCCTCAACGTATAAAGACCTCTTTTACGCGCTACGCGCCTCTCCTTTGATTTGCCTTTTTTCTACCTTTTTCGTACTTTGACGCGCCTCAACAAGGACACGTCTGCTATTGCCTTGAGTCCTTTTCCTCGCGTCGAGGTCGGGACTGATTACGTCCGGCTTTTCGCCGATATCGATCCGGCTGCCTTGTAGTGGCTTCGCCCGCTCCGTGGCTTTTGATCCAGAAAGCGTAGCCTTTCAACCTTTCTCCCTTATTAGGAGCCTTGCGACTGAATCCACCCCTTCCACCCTCTTTTCTGGGGCTCGTGCCCTTTCTCCTTTCCGGATTGAGGAGATTTCCCTCTGGAGGAGAGTGATTCCATTCCTTTTTCTCGGCGTCAAAGTTGCTTGCGCGGCGAATAGGTTCTTTCAATTTCAGCAAGAAGAAAAGAAGAGCTTTAGAATTTCTCTTTGCGAATAGGTTGCTTTCTCTTTCTTCCTTTCTCTATTGATATATGAATTAGTCGGCGAATCAGTCTCTCCTTTCAGTCGAGCCTTTCATTCTTTGACTTAGTGGAGTCCGAAGCAAAAACAAAGGTCCTCAATGATAAGGACACAGGTTCATATGGACAGTCAAGAGGACCGGACTTCAGACTCCTTAGATTCAACTACGGAGGATGCTCAAAGATCATTTGAATAAAGTCACAGGTTCATATGTCCTTATCAATGAGACGGACTCATTCATTCCACTAATATTTGACGGAGGACCTCTTTGATCCACTAAGTCAAAGATGGAACTCAAAGAATCTTCGAAAGAATATTGACGATCATTGAATAAAGAGTAAATAATCAGGCTCGTGTGCAGGACAAAGGCCCCAAGAGAGGCAGAAGAAAAAACCCACCTGGGATCGGATCTATGGAAAGAAAGGTCTCAATCGCGGGTCAGGAAAACTCAGACGCTTAGAGAGCCACGGGCTCTTTCCGTCTACGAAGGAAGCCACCGCCCCTTCTGTCCTCAGAAGTTGATCTTGCGTCCGAGGTAGAGGTCCTTTTCCCTCTTTCTTTGGAAGTGGAGTATGAAAGATCTTCGGTAGTAGATTGAATAAACTGCTAGCTCCCTTCTTTCGAGGTGGGAAGCCGCTGTCAGTCTTGAGTCAGACTTCGTTATTAGTTCGTGGAATCTGAACTCAGATCGGTTCGGGTAAGACCTAAGGCAGAGTTTCAGTTTCAATCCATCACTCCACTCGGACGAAAGGGAAAGAGTACAAACCCACCTATCCATTATTAGGGGTCTTAGCATCTCCACATCAAGGGGCTAAGGCTTGATTATTTCATGGAATGTGTCTCATAATCGTCAGATAAAAGAGAAGGTACCCTAGAAGTAATAGCGCGACCAGAGTCAGAAGCAGCTAGCTAGGCGCCCTAGATCTGAGAGGCGAAAGGGTCAATCTTGTGCAAGGTTCTAGAACGAGAGAGAAAGAGACCTGAGGCATCCCTTGCTCTCACCTTGTTCACTTTTACCCAATATCCCTTGAATAGGAAAGGAATGAGCCCGATCGGGCTCGGAGCGAAGCCTCTTTCAGTCATAATTCTCGCAATCGCCTATCCATTTTCTATAGGATAGACTGGATTTGAGCTCACCCGAGGGAAGAAGTACTGTATCGGGGAATGGGACCCCACGGGGCCTCCAGCTCGACCTTCCCCAGTGGGCGTAATTGAGGAAAGGAGACCCGATCCCTAAATTAGTAGGAAGGAAAGGGAGCAGCGGTCTCTGAATAAGAGTACGAAGGATAACTGCAATTCTTCTTGCTGTCTCAAGTAGTCTAGCTCTTTCCCGAACTAGGCCAGGAAGCTATTTATGGGAAGTTGCGCTCATGGGTCCGGAATCTGTCTTAGTTGCCGCAGCTAGACCGGACTAGACCAATAGCCTCAGTTCTTGAAGCTCTTCCTCTTTGTTGGTGGAGTGGAGTTTCAGGATTTCTTGCTTATGGTAGAAATATTCCACTAACCTTCCGTCTCGCATCGGCTTAACGGAATCGAAATCGTTCACACCTCACAGCTGAATCTAGGTCGATCCGCACAAGGCTCAAAGAATGATAATAGGTTGATAGTCCTTCGGACGGGTGTGAATAGAAAAAGAAGAAATTTCATATGGATAAATCAGTCCCATCAAATATGAGAAAAGCTCTTTTTTTCTTGTTAGTGGAGAGAGTCCTTCGCAAATTCTTTGCTCCTTGCCTAATGAGAATTCATTCATAATATGGATTTCTCTCATTCTTTTCTTTGCTTTTCATTCTTTGATTCTGTCTTCATGAGAAGATTCTTTCAGTGATCCACTACCGAAGCAGAAGCAAGCTGAACCTCATCTCAACTCCTCTCAACTCCTACTCCGCCTTCTGAATTGAGGACCTTTTCGCAAATTCTTTGACTTTATTCATTGATTCAGTCTCGTCTCAAATTGACTAATTCATTAATATGGATTTCTGACTCGTCCGGAGGTTCATATTATATGGTTCATGACTTGCACTCCTTAACAGTCCTTTCGCTTCGCGCCGGAGGACAGGTTCATATGGATTTCTGACTCCTTCTACGCAAATTCTTTGCGCCTTAATAATTGCGCCTTTGAGCTTGATTCTTGATTATCATTATCCCGGTCCGTCCTAGCTTAATTAGAGCTTGAAAAGAAGGAGATTCCTTCCCTCCGGGAGTAGGCCCATCAAAAGGGGAGGATTTTTCTTCCTTATCAAAAGAGGACTCTTTTGTGCAAAGAATTTGCGACTGCCTCTTTCTCGTAAACACGGTCGGTTCGCTTCCTTTCCCTTTCCGGTCTTTCGTCTTCGATTGTACTCCTTTTCATGTCTTAGGCCGGAACTTTGCATGCTGCTGTTGGGAACTCATTCCGCTCGGTCTCTTTCATCTGAGGATACGGCTTCGATCCATATACCTTCTGGTTCCGATCAGACCTTCTATCCGATCTCTCAACTAATCCGACTCATTTATCCTTGGGACAGCGCCGTGGTGGTCCGATCCGCGATCGCCGATCCCAATCCCACTCTGAATCTAGGTTTTTTCTGATAACCGCGTAGTGGGCATCTCCTTGAAGCAGAAAGGGCGTCCTAGTCCTCTGTTGAGGAGTCAAAAACCTCTCCCTTATTTATGGTTCAGATATTCCCTTGATTTCAGAGCAAAGAATTATATGCTCCGAGTTCAAAGATGAGATTTCCTTCCCGGGAATTTTCCAAGTGAGAAAGGATGAGTTAGTGATCCGTGCTTAAAGGCATAACCTCTTCTATCCTAATCGGAAGACTGAGCCACCCGTTGAGTGGAATGAAGAAAGAGAAGTGGCGCACGTCCCCGAGCTTACCAATGAGTTCTTGGTATTTGCTTTCTTTATTCAAAATCAATATGGTATATGAACAAGTAGTAGGATGAACTCATAGGATTATCCGTCACCCACGTAGCGGTACAGAGGCACAAACGAAAGTCGACACGAGGCGCGATCTCTTTCCTATTCTTTGAGTGGTCTCATTTCATTGATAAGGACATATTCATATTCAAGTCCTTCCGGATATCAAGGTTAGGACTCTGAAAGCGAAGGACTCCTTTTCTCTGATTTTCTTAGTTTCACCCTCCTCCTCTGATATAGAATATTGAATAAGCTCGTCAGATGCAAGAAAGAACTTTTTGCTTGAACCCAAGGCATCCTTATCTTGGTAGGCTTTCCTGGAGAGACTTTCTTGTTCTTGGACTGATTTATGGTCGACCTCTGAATTCCACTCTTTCTTTCTTTTTCCGCGTAGATCCCGAGACCTCTGACTTCACGGGCGTGGTGTCTAACCCGAAGCGCTTGTGTGTCCGTCTTTGATGACTAGAGTCAGGAAGGCTCCGTGGGATCCCCACTTAGTCAGGTTTGAATATTATAGACTGCGCGAAGCTAGGCTTTCTTCGAAAAAGCAATTCAGAGGTTTTGATGACTTTTGGGCCCTCCGTAGGACTCGAGCTCTTTCTTCCTTTTCTTTGCCGCGTAGAAGGACTTGTTCTCTTCTTCTTTATCGTCTTCTGACTTTGAGCTTCTTTAGTTCTGACTTTGGAGCATTCCTTTGATTTGCCTCCGGTTCTTCCCCTTCCTTCAAGTCGACTCAAATTCTTTGAGCCTAGGCTCGATTCGATGAAATTGAGTTGCCGTAGGTTAGGCCTGGGGGAAAGAGAGATAGGGGAAGAGCATACCCCGATCGAAGAAGACCTCTGCTTCAAGAGCTTCAACTAAAGCAACTTAATCAAGACTCATTTCGAAGCGGACAAGAGCCGAGTGGCTCGCCGTGGTAACTCCTTTGTTGGACGAATTCCCTATGGGTGGATGGAAGAACCTCTTTTCCCCCACTTAGTTATGAGAGTGAGTTTTCTGGTAACTCCTTCCCTGAAACTCAGAGAAATTTCCGTCAATTTCATCGTCAAACTCGGTAATCTTCTCTCCTTCTCTTCATCCGATGTGCTGGTGGGGACGGACGTCTATGATCATCCTCTTTATTGGCTTCTGCCTCTTCCTTTTAAAGAGCAGCTGCCACTTCCGAAGGTGCTCCCCTTGATTTTCATACCGGATAAGGAGTCAGAATCAAATTCTAGGTCGAGAATACCGCTCCGTGGGACCTTTTCTCTAGGGACTTCAGACTCCTTCATTCTGTCGAATTCATATGGTAGGCTTTTCAATCTTCTTTGAACCTCTTTCACTATTTGAAAATGAAAAGAATATGATCAAGGGCAGCACCCTATACCCTCTACAATCGGTCGATTGGAGCTAGCCTGAAGGGAAGTTCCTAGCCGGATTTTCAAGGATGAGAAAGATAGAAAGCCTGTTGACTCTGATGCTTGATGGGAGAAATGGGTTGGGATCCTGCCTTGCCCACCTGAGTCCAATCCGGTCGGAGGTCAGCCCCATGGGATAGGATATTTGCCTTCATTGGTCCTTCCGATCCTTGACTTGTATTAGTAGGGCGTTCTGAATATATGAGATAATGGGGAGGAAGATTTTGACCCGATGCGACTTATGCCACAGCGATCCTATTCAGCCACTTTCTATGAAAGAGGTGGGTCTTGCTTTGGTGGGCTTCCCCTGTCCAGACTTTCCGTGTAGGATAAACTCTTTCCTTCCCCGCTCCGTGGGGGTGGTCAGGCTTCTGTCTTGGTACTTGTAGCCTCTTTGTTTATCCCCAAACATTGAAGAGCTTCAAGAGCGAAGAACTGAAAGAGCCACAACTACAAGAACTTATACTGAAACAAGAAGAGCTGAAAGGGAAAGAACGACTGGATAAGAAGTCGAGGTATTAATAGGCTAACCCGAGTGGAAAGGATAGGTTTCCTCCCGATGCAGGGGGAGAGTCAGCTAGGGAAAGGGTCGGATCAAGAGGATTCTATCATTGGAAGAAAGTAGCTCGAAGAAAGCAAAGGAAGAGGCACAAAGGGGAAGCTATCCCAAGCAGCTACCCCAAGCGGTTATGGGAAGGTTAGCTCATAACTCAACTTATCGGAAGAGTGGCAGGTAGCTTTCTGACTCAGAAAGAATCGGAAGTCTTCTCATGGGCGAGCGAAACCGTATCTTTCTTCTACTTAGTTTTGGGAGATAGGCTTTCTGACTGAACTTTCTTCTGAGGAGTCACTCCACATCGACAAGACGACTTCCAGGACTAGGTAGATTGGCTGGGAGAAGGACTGTCTGGCCTTAGAGGGATCTTGCGTAAAGCTATGCTATGCCACCAGGTGTGGACACGCGAGTTCTTTCCATTTAGGCAGTTCAGGCTCGATGTAGGGTTCTTGCATCCCTTTCAGAAGAAGAGTCCGTCCCCTATTCTCTTTCCGACTTCTCCTTTCCCTGTATTAAGCTACGTAGGACCAACCTGAACTCATTCTCCCTTCGAAGACAAGAAAGAGCAAATTTCTGAAGGAGGCTCGATGAAATTAAAGACGTTCGGAACTTGATTGAATTTAGCTCTTCCGGGAGGACTTATTAGGATCGGTATTCATATGCTTTCTAGATAGGCTAGAATACGACCTACAAGCAGCTCGACCAAGCAGCTGATAGGAGAGGAGGGCGAACTCCTAGGGTTAGGGTCTTGCGGAAGCCTCAGTCTCAGAAAGATCAAGCCCTTGTTCATTGAGTTGAGGAGAGTCTGGAGAGAGGGAAGGAAGACCCAGATCAAGAGGGGACTCGCCGTAGATACAATTCTCTGAATTAGTAGGGTGAAATATGGGTATTTCAGAGTTCCATCCATAGAGATCCCAAGAGGAGCGAAGGAGCGATATAAAGCGTCTATACCGAACCGAGTTGGCGAGCGAGAGGCACCCCAGAGACCAGGTCGGGGATTACTATTTTGATGAGTGTTGAGGTAATTGAATCAGTCTTGAGTCAGTCACAAAAATCGGAGATCATTCCCTATTTCTGGATGAGATCCTTCATTCTCAGGATCGGCGGGAAAGGAGAGGTTATTCAATATACCGAATACCGAGTTGACGAGTCAATGAACAAGGGCTTGACTTAGCAGAGAGGAATCTCCTTCTGTTTCCGAAGAGGCGATCAGAATTTGAGAAAAGGAAGAATTGAATTTTGATGCCTCCTACGTACAGAACCTAAAATAAGTACGAAGACGGAGAAGGAGGGCTCGAAGAGCGGAACGGAGATCGGAATACGAAAGTCAAGGCGAAGGGCATTCTGAGCTGGAAGGAGGCAAGCAAATTCAGGGAGGCATTACGACGGGAGCGAAGCTCCTCTAGGGCTTCCTCTTTCGGCTTCCGTCTTATGAATGGAGTGACTCAAACTGAGAATTACCTTTCGTAATTAACATCTTCTCGTCGAGCTACGATTCTTCCCATTGACCTAGGCTTTCCCCTATGACTCATTCATTGATCATTCTTATGCAGGACTAAGGAAGAACCCTCTTTCCAGTCGAAAGAGATACCTTCCCCTATCCTTCTCATTCAACCGCGTAGTGGGGACTGATTCCTATTTCTTTCTTCTTATTCAGAAGAGAGTTCTCATTGCATTTGTTAAGCAAAACCTTCTTTTCTCTACCTTGAAAACTTTACAGAAACCCATAGGCTTTCTCTTTCGAGCATATGATACCCGACTGATTTATGGAATTTGAACTTTCTTTTTCTGGTCAAAGACGGAGCTCGAGCTGGGAAGGATCCATTTCTCAGTCATTTCGCCCTCAACTACTGAATTGAACTCGGCTATTAGTTTGATCCTCCCCTATCTTTTTATGAAGCCATTTTCATTCTGACCCTACTCGGTATGAAGTCGAGACGCATCCGCCGGATGAGGCTAGGCCCACACCCGGATTTTCTCCTATCTCTTTGGCAAATTCAGAGGATTAATTCAAAGGAGAAAGCCAACCTCTCCTTTGTGACTTGATTCTACTTCTTCCACCTTCCCCTACGAGATCCTAGTAATCCCCGACCCAAATCTGCCTCCTTCCTCTGCTGCGCACCTGCCTTTCTTCTATGGCTGAGCCCCGATCCCTATGTTCTGCCCTTCCCCTATATTAACCTGAGGACTGGATCATCTAGTTTCCGAACCTGGCTGGGATGACCCGACCGACCTGTGCCACTATTCATCCGATAATCGGACCTCTGGCTTTGACTGAATTTAGAAACTATAGGTGGATTAGATCAATGGAATGGCTAGTCAACCTCCTACCAGGGTTTTCCTGTGCTGCCCACACCACGAGAGGAGAGGCCAAGACGAATAGAGGGGATTTCTACGATTCATAAGAAAGCTTTTCTTCTACCATTGACGTGAAGGCATTGCCCTGGGAAAACTCAGACTCGAGGTTCAAAGGATCGGTGCCCAACCAGCCTCTGGCTTCCTTTCCTAGGGAAGTTGACTAGTTGACTGATTTTCTTCCTTTCTTTTTCTCATGAAAAGAGTCGGAAGGCATGAGAGAGATTTCCCAAGGATGAATAGAAAGGCTTATGAAAAGGAGGACATGATGTCCCAAAGACTATTTCTTATCCGTCTTCATTCCCAGATTCAGTAGGTCAGAAGGGGGAATGCATAGGGCATGGCCCAGAAAGACTGGACGAATACACGACCTATTCTATTTTTGAATCAGATCTTGCCTATAAACAAGTCCTTCTAATTGGATCTGGAAATTCTTTGCTCTTCTATAGCTCAAAGAATGATCGAGCAAATCAAGGGTCCGTCCGAAGGTTATGAAATAACTAATTAAGCTAGCACGGACCGGTTCGAAGAAGCTCGACTAAGAAGGAGTCAATGAAGAAGGGCGTAGCTTATGTAAAGTCGTGCAAGTTGACCTACTAAATAAGGAGAGGGGAAAAGTTGTTTGGGCGTAGGAAGAGGAGATAGGTGAGACTGAGTGACGGAGGGAGAGGTCTCGACTGAAAGGAGAGAGCTGTGGCTCTTGCTTTTCTTCTTTCTCTTTAATAAGTTGTAGTTCTTCTTTTTGTTGTTGACAGACTTTGGAACTAGCTTCTTTATAAGCAATTATGAGAAATATGGTATGAAATCAGTGGATGAAATAATAGACAAATTCAGAAGCTTCAACCGCTACGTGGGCCGGATCCAGGTACACTACCCACCAGCACGATCGCGGAAGGGAAAGGAAGGGGAAGAGGAGTTAGGCTCTTGAATAGGGAAGAGGGAAGCTAATCGACGGAACGAAGCCCAAGAGGAAGCGAACCCCACCTTTCCCTTGAAGAAGACTCAGTCGCCAGAGTCAGCTCTTTCAGTAGATTTTCTTCTTCTATCCTCCCGTTTCAGCGCCATCTCTTGCCCTGAGAACTGAATTGATAATGTCCTCTTAGTAGAAGGATGGAGCGTGCAATCATAGAGGGTCAAATCCCTCAATAAAAAGGCTCAGTTTCGGCTCATCGAGAAGAATGAATCAGAGTAGGGGCTAGTTGCCGATCAGAAGATTGAGAGGAGGAAATCGAATCGGTCCTAGAGAAAAGACATGAATGAAGAAGGAGAATGAATGTCTTAAGCAAATTCTCTGAGATCAACTCATCCTTGAAAACTTGGCTATTTCTCGGCCTCATTTTTCCTGGTTAGCATTTCTCAAAGAATGTTCGGACGAAAGGTCAAAGGAATTGATGATCAGTCTTTAGTCTCCGATCTTCGCCTAGTCTTAGAACCTGCACTGTAGAGAAGGGAAGAAGGACCTCTTTCTGCCGCTCTCCTCCCAGATCTAGGTCTTCCTGGAAGTGAGAAGACTGCTGCCCAAGAACTAAGGCATCCAAGTCGGAAATTTCTTGAGTAAGGTAATAGCGAACAGCCTATCCAGCAGCATTTCAATCCAAGCATCTCTTAGCTAGTAATTCAGGAGAAAATCAGAGGAATGAATAGGCGGTCTGGTCTCTCCTTTCTTTATTCAGCGGGCTTGGACCATGTCTCCCGAACAATCTCAGTACATATGGCGCAAGACGATTTCACATATCGAGGTCGGAATGGGATCGGGTGTTTTCACGTCGATCGCTAGTGCCCGCTTTGGGAGATGAATGAAGAAGAAGGAAGAAGTGAGGCTCAAAGAATGATCGATGAACAAGGGCTCGACTGAAAGGAGAGGGCTTTGATTCTCTCATGAACGAGAGAAAAGCAAAATTCACTCGATTTTCACTATGAAAAAAGCAAATCACTCTGATTAAAGAGGGGTCTCGGAATAGAAAGAAGTTTGAAAAGAAGAAAAGTGTCCGTTGTCATTTACTTAATTAAGACATGAAGATCGGTAAATCGGTCTTGCTCATAGCGGCTCTTTCTCTGAATTCAGCCCTATCCTTTCCAGTCTGAGAAATTCTTCCCCTTTTCTCCTTCTACGAAGTCGACGAATATGAATTCAGCCTGAACTCTGAAGACGAAATGGAATCTCACCTCTCGCTTTGCTTTATTAGTTTAGCTCAATTACATTGCACCGGTCCGTGGTAGAAAAATTCTATACCTCAAAATCAGACGAAAGCCTTCTCAAAATTGAGAAGCTTGGGCTAGCGGTCCGCTCTCGTTTGTAAACTCTAACTTAGGCCTCTTTCTTCTTGAAATTGAATATGGATAAACAACTCCTTCTACGCCTTCCACTCTGACTTTCTTTTTCGGAATCTAGCTTCCGACCCTTAAGTCAGAAGGGAGAGCTTCGTCTCGAGCTGCAAGACCAACTGCCTGCCACTTCAGAAACCGAAACATCAAGCTTGAATCTTGGACTCCTTTCAGTCGAGCCTCAGCTGGAACAAGAACTTCTCCTGCAACTGAGAAGAAGAGCTGATACCTATCCAATCCCTATTGGGAAAGCCTATCTCTATCTAATTCAGTTGCTCTGATTCAAGAGGAAGACCTGGATCAAGTAAATGAGCCCTCTCTTTCTTAGTATGTGGTCGAGTCAACTCATCTGGAGCTTTGATTGACGGCCCTATGCCCATAATAAGTGGATCCATCTAAGCAGGAGGCTAGGTGTCAAGCAAAAGCTGATCATATTCTCTGTAAAGCTGATCCTAAACTCTTTCTTCCACGACCCTGTGGTCAAGCCTGTGCCTCCCCCGCTCCCTCCCTTGTATTGAGTACAAAAGGACTGAGAGTTCCAAGAGCATCTGCAGGTCGAGCGAGCGGATCCAGTGTGCGTCCTCTGAATCTCTGGTCTTTCCTTTCTGGTGGAGCACCCTTTTCGCTTACTCTGTGATGTGAGAAGAATTCCATGAAAGAATAATGGGCCGCGCCCAACTTGGCTAGTTCGAGATCAGAGAATACCGCTTCTCCTTTTGCTAGCTACTTCCCTCCTTCTCCCCTCGTCGACTAGCTCTACCCTTCCCCGGTCCGTGCTAGCTTAATTAGTGCTGCCGAAAGAGACTTAAAGAGCAGTCCGAAACATTGTAAACTCTATCTCTCCTTCCGTTGTCAATATTCTTTGAACCTTGACTTTCCCTATGATCATAGAGTGAATTGGGGATTGATTTCAGAAAAGATAGTGATAATGGAGTTGCCCGACTAGGTCGAGCTATGAAAACCTCTTGACTTCGGCTAGCCCTCTTTTTAGATATTATCTTCAGTTACAGGGAAAGGCTGATAAGGGCAACTTCTCATTCTTATCCGAGCCCTATCTCCTCTTATCAAATCTCTTTCCTTATTCACATTAAGAAAGGGAAAGAATTAGTTAGTTATGAACACCGATCCTTCTCATTCTGACGGGTATAGGAAGTTGAAAGTTCCTCATATCCTTTATTCTTCTGATTTGCACTGGGGATACGAATATGGTACAGCCACAAGAAAAGCTAATTCGGGGACAAGGCCAGCTACTTCAACGGATGAAACTTCCGAAGCTGCAAGATCCACTGATTCAGCCACTCTCGTGCGCGCGGTCTTCCCTAACTCCTCCCCGGTATCGCGTCCCAATTCCTACTATTCCTTGCTCCGCTCCTCGGGTCAAGATGAGATTCTTTCTTTTCTGGCGCTAGGTGCCAGGTTAATATGGATAGTCCGGAGGCGCAATTCAATATGCGAAGGCTCAAAGACGGAATGCCTTCCGAAAAAAAAGTCTTATGGAACTGAAACCTCCGCTAGGCTCAAAGAAGATTTCGAAAAAGTATTCCACTAAAATACACCCCTGCTGCGTAGGAGGCTCCAAGCTAATATGTCCTTATCAATGAGACGTCCGGAGGCGCAATTCAATATGCGATAATGAAACTACCACGGACCTTTCATTACGTTGATGAACTCAATGAATTCAGCCTTAAGAGTCGCTTCGCTTCGCGCCTCCCTCAAAGTAATAGCTATAAATAGTCCTCGAAAAAAAGATGATGAAATCTTCATCCCTGCCTTTCTTTTGTTGCGTCCTCCGGCTTGACTCGGAAGAAATGTAAATGTAAGAAAGCCGCTCCTGGGTGGCCTAGCCCTCTCTTACCTTTATTTCATTTCTGCATCAATAGGAGCTTCTAATTCATATGAGGTAAGTTGTCTTCCACTTAGAATTGAAAAGGGAATCCCGTCGACGAACTAGTCTGAGCATTGAAAGAGAATTGAGCCAGCCAGCTGGACCCAATTCTGATGTCTTGCATCAAGAAGCAGATACTCGCATACAATTTCATCGTTCTGTCTGGCCATCAGTCTGAGGATGGTAGCTTGAGGATATATTCAGACTTGTCCAAGGTAAAGAATTCTGTCCAGAAGGTAGCAATGAATCTCCCATCTCTCTCGCTCACAATACTCGTCGGGACGAGATGCCTAAAGAAGAAGAGTGCTGTCAACTCGGCGGAAGACTGCTTGGTAGTGGGGATGAAGGTGGCGTACTTCGAGAACCGGTCAATGATAAGCAAGATGGCCTCAAGATCGCCCACTTTTGGGAGATGTGTAATTCAGTCCATGGATACGCTCTCCCATGGTCTTGTCGGAAGAGGCAAGGGTTCTCGAAGCCCAGCAACTTTCGCTTTCTCGACCGCGTAGAAGGCGCAAAGAATATTGCTCGAAACTTGATTATCGAATATTGCGGGGCATCTGGAGCTTTTCTTTTTGGAGTATTATGGAACTGAAAGCCTAGGAGGCGCAATTCAATATGCGATTGCCTTCCAAAAAAAAGCTGTGAAAAAGAAAGAAAGAAAGTATCCAGGTGCAAAGAATATTGCGAAGGAGCGAAAGCGGCTCGACTGAGGTTAGGAAGGAGAGGAGCGAAGGTACTCTACGAAAAAAATATAGGTTCAGAGCGAAGCCACTCGACTGAGGTTAGGAAGGAGAGGAGCGAGACTAAGAAGGAGAGAGGTGCCATAAGACAGGTCCTCCGGACCCAGAGAAATCTCTGAATTCATGTCTTAAGCAATGAAAGAATCAAGCCTAGGACAATGCATCCAGTTGCAAAATCAAGGCTCAAAGAATATTGAGCTTGCAAAAAGTAGTAAAATAGCTCCGTCATCGGTTTTCTCTATTGAAGGAGAAAAGAGAAAAAATGCAAGATTTTTCATGATTCATTCATTCATTCAAGGCATATTGAATTGCGCCTTGCAAAATCTGGGATTGAACTCCGTCTTCAATCTACCATATTAACCTAGAATAGCCGCAATATTCTTTGCACCTCCGGTTCATTCTAGTGGATAAAAACAAGTCCTCCGGACGGTCTCAATTCTTTCGAAATCTTCTTTGATCCTCAGTCACACAAGTCAATGAACAAGGTTCCATAAGACAGGGATATTGTGGACTAGCGCGCGAACTATGTAGGGCGCGGAGCAAGCAAAGAAAGCTTCTTTCCGCTTCGCTTGAGTCAAGCTATCACTCATTTTCAGTAGGGTAGCGGGAATTGAAGAAGAAAGAAGACAGAGTTCTCAGATCTCTTTCTTGAACTTTCAGAATCAGGCTAGGTTTCGCTTTCAGGTCTTCGCTCTTCTCTTAAGGAGAGGCCTTCTTTCATGATCTCTTTCCGATCTTCTTTCATGAGTACTCTTTCCCACTCTGCGGTAAGAGAGAGAGGAAGCGGAATCAGTCTGAGAGGGAGCGAGACCAAACCTCTGCGGTCAGTCCTTCGGACCAGCTGACTCTAAAGGTCGTGACTACTCTCCTTACCTGCCTCCGTCTTTCTTCTTTGAATCTGAAAGATGGATGCGCGAGTCATTCCGGACCCTAGGCTTGATCTTTCTTCCATTATAGCCCGGATGGATCGATTCTTTTCATGAGATAGCGGTCAAAATCAGTCAACTTCCCTAGGTCAGCCACCTGGAAGAGGCCTATGGAGCTGGTTCGGATTGGGAAGGGGCACCGAGCCCCTTGAACCTCGAGTCTGAGTTTTCCCAGGGCAAATCAATGCCTTCACGTCGACGGTAGAAGAAAAGCTTTCTTTCTGATTTCATCGTAGAAATTCCCTCTATTCGTCTTGGCCTCTCGTGGTGTGGGCAGAAGAGACCCTGGTCTTGACTAGCCATTCCATTGATCTAATGCCCCTATCCACCTTTCTAAAGAAGTGATTTTCAGTCAAAGCCAGAGGTCCTATTATCGATAGTGGCACAGGTCGGTCGGCATGGCATCGGTTGTGAAGATCAGCCTGAGCCCGCTGAGGGGAATGAAGTAGCCTCAGTGGCGCTCTTGGTCTCGGAACCGGGTGTTGAAGTCGCTTTTCTTCTTTCAAAGCTATATTATTTCATAGAATTTCAGAAAGCGTTCTCGCAATAATGAAACTACTGAGGCCCATCAAAAAAAAGGGTTTCAGATGAGCTTGATTTTTCATTGAGGCGGTAGGGGGTAGGTAGAATGGGGACTCCCAAAAGAGGAAGCGGATGACGAACTTTCAGGGGAAGGAAGGGAAGGCCCCAGGGTCGGTCGGCATGGCGAGACAGAGGCCCGAGGCAGAAAGTCTCGACCGATGAGTACCACCCACTTCCACAAAGGTAATTTACCGTACAGAAAGAGGGTGTCCACCCCTATTCCATCTCCCATTCGCCCAATCCCCCCATTTTCTTTGAGGAAGAAGGTAAAGGAGGGAGCGGAGGCGCCTTTATAGGGCCGGAATTCCCCGTTGAACTAGCCGCGAGAGCTGCCCTTCTTGCTTAGGCTTCCTTCGATCGCTCTTTCATTCATGAATGATAAATAGCCTTATTGATCCGGATTCTAACCTCTTCTCCCTTCCCTCCCGCTGGCTCCTAGAAATACCGATCCTTCCCGGTCGATCGAGCCTGGATCTTATTGGTACTTCTTGTCCAAGAGAAAGGACGAGTCCGAAGCGCCCTTTCTTGCCTCTTTGAGTAGTTACGGATTCAGATTCCCCTGCCCTGTTCACTCAGTTTAGACGCCTTCCGAGATCTCTTCTTTTATCCGGTATCCGGTTTCCAGTACAGTACCATCCTTGGTCGAGCTCTTTCGATCTTCAAGTTGGGTACTCAATCCCAGGTAGCGGTAAACCAGGCCTGACGGTAATGTCTCGTACTCCAGCAGAAAGACCAGATGGTGCAACTTCCCTGGTCGAGATGGGATCTTAGTTATTCACTCATTTGGGGACTATTTATGATAGAAAAAGAAAATAGGAGAACCCACGGAGCGGTGAGACTCAATGCTTATCCCGATCGAAGAAGCTTTCAAGAGCTGCCACAACGGATTCAACTGAAAGGGATGCCTCCCTTGCTCGTTCTACCCCAACCTGTCCTCACTTAGCCTTACCGGCCCACTCTTGGATCTCGGCCTGAAGTTCAGGAATTCCCTTAACCTAGAAAGAAACTCGCAGAAAAACAAAGGTCCAGGCTGAATGAATATGAGTTCCTTCCTTCCTTCATTCCACTAAAACAAAGAAGTAGGTCGCATGTGTCTTCAGTCTGAAGTCGATGAAATTCATTAAGTGCTTGCTCGAGCGCTCGTGATATAGATCTCATTCGTCGGCTTAATTCAAATCAAAGTCAAGGCTTATGTCTTTTTCTGCTGACTTTGATTTCATGGAAAACTTCCTTCTAAACCTACTAAACAAACTGACGGTTATGTAATAGCTCGACCGCGTAGGAGGAGTAGAACAGAGGGAAGGCTAGAAGCGAAAACCTACTAAACCCACTCAAGTCAAAAGTAGTGAAATTCAGAAACTTCAGCAAAGAAGCTCCGCGGAGTTTTCTTGAATTGGTAGTTTGAAAGAAATCAATGAACAAGGCTCTCAAAAAATCGAATCTTTCTTTTTTGCACTCCGTCCGAAGGACTCCTTTTCTCTTCTTAGATAAATGCGCTTCTCTCTTTATTCAATGAGCTTTGATCCTTTCAGGTTCATATGGATTAAATAAGGGTCCGTCCGAAGGTTATGAAATAAGGAGACTGAAAACAAAGAATAGGGTTCGAAGAAGACTGATAAGGAGTCAATGAATAAAGACTCATTTCATAAAGCGAAAGGACTGAATGAGAATATTAGAAGGAGCGAAGGTACTCGTAGAAAAAAATATAGGTTCAGAGCGAAGCCACTCGACTGAGGTTAGGAAGGAGAGGAGCGAAGCAGAATCAAGCTACGAAGGAGAGGAGTTGACCTACTCTCCGGGATCAAAAAGCTTTCTTCATCCCTCTTTTGCTCTTCAATCAAGCTCCTAGTCAGATCCGAACTCTCATAGTTGTGAGCTAAACTCAGAGTACAAAGAGACTATCTTAGAGTCAGCAAGCAAGGGCTAGAAGGAGAGGAGCGAAGGTACTCTACGAAAAAAATATAGGTTCAGAGCGAAGCCACTCGACTGAGGTTAGGAAGGAGAGGAGCGGTTAGGAGTTGAGTAAGAGGAGCGCAAAAAAGAATCATTAGATTTAGACGAATGATCGAGGTAGAACAATTTTGCGAGATTGAGAATGAGAATAACGGGCTTTCGGGGAGTAGAGAGTGGCAAAGCGAAAATCCCAATGATCAGTACTAATCATGGAATCTAACTCATCAATCTCTTTTTTTGAATGAAAAGGGGAAACTGGGCTTAGGAGAAGTTCTTAAGGCAAATACCCGATCAACCTGATTTATATCATTTTTCAGAAAAGAACTCAATCCTTGATTCCCAATTAGATCTGATTTCAGAACTCAACTCACGAAGTCTCGGCCTAAGCCTTGTGAACTCCCGCTTGGGAGTGAATTCTTTCGTTCATTTCCCCAGGAGGAGAGCGGCGAACAAGAGAGGAGAAAAAAAGGACATTCCCTGAAGCAGGAAGGTCACCAGTAATCAGTCAATCTTCTTCCACCAGTCCCCAGTGCCAGCTGAGGCAGAAAGACTTCACTCCCACTACTAGGTAGTTCTTCGGGGTCGGGTTGAGGCAGAGGTCCCAGTTCTTCTTGCTTTAGTTGAATAAAGATCAGTCGCAACGTCCGTTGATCAGTATATGCTATGCTCTTCGTTATGGCCTTACCTTTCACTCTATTTTCACGAATCCCCGGATTCAGGCGTCTTACGATCCCGTCATCGAGTTAGCACCGAGCGATCGAAGCACGCACAGATTCAAGCCCTATCACTGCGGAAGGCGGCCTTATTTAAGACGTTTAAGGCAAGGCGGAGTAGGAGTTGAGAGAGAAGTCGACCGATTTTTCTCTTTTCTTCTCCTATTCAAATCTGACAATCCCGGAAAAAGTCAGAAGTTGATATGAAAATATGAAAGTGGGGTTTGCTCTTATTCTTTTCTCTTTTCGACTTTGAATAGTCTGGAAGAAAGACAGAAAAGAATATTCCAAGGACGTTGTCAACTCCCTAGCGCGAGTGAGCCTATTTTCTCTTTCTTCTAAGAGGTCGAGCTTTCTGATAGTGTAATGCCTTCTGGGCTCACGGCGGCCCACTACGCGGTGAAAAGACCATTGAGGCAGTCCCCACCAAGGCCTCTGGCTGATGAAAGTCCCATCCATCCACGTAGCAATTTACAACTTCAGACTTTCTTCTCGGATTCAAGGACCGACCTCAATTCCAAAGGGAGTGAGTCTTCCTGGGACGAGGACTGATTCTGCATCCCCTAGGGATGCTTATTAATTGCGCTTTAGGTCTACTGAAACTGCCGATCCGAGCGTAGAGCGTGTGGCCTCCCGTCTTTGACTCCTTACTCCTTTGAATGCGTCATCATCTCATTTTCAGCCAATTTCCCCAGCCGCGTAGGACGTAGGAGGGAGCGCAAAGAAGACGTAGTAGGAGGAGTGCACTCGATGAAATTGAGTTTCATCACTGAACTGAACAAATACCGGAATAAGGAGATATTCTATATATCTTACCCTGAACTCGCGGGTAGCAGCTTTACGGGAGAGATATGATTTGAGAGCATTTCTTCCTTAACAGCTCCTGCTAACTGGGAATTCCCTTGCTCCCTCTAATCAATCTAATGGAAGAACTGAACTTCCTTCCTCAACTGCGCTTGTCACATTTTCTCACCCATAGGTAGATAGTTCTATTCTAGTCCTACAATAGTTCGAGATGTTCCCTTTCGGCGGAAAGAGATAATTCATAGTTCGTCCTACCGCTACGTGGGGGGCCCATGAAAGCGCTACGTGGGCATCTGCCGATCTCGCTTACTCTGGATGTCCCCTTTCTCATAGTACTTCTTATGCTGCCTGCCGACCCTCTCCCTTTATTTAGTTAGCTCGACTGTCAGAGAGGTTCAAAGAATTTGAGAAGCATCTCTTTTCTTGTTTATATATGAGAATCTGGATCTCTTTCTCTCTCTTGTATTAAATAGAATAAAGGAAGCAGACTGAGTTAGAAGACTCACAGGTTCAGAAGAGGGAAGGAAGTTCCTAGTAGGGTCGACCGATACCGACGCCGCTATGGGGCCTGAGCCCGGTGGGGGTCCTCTACTTTTCAGCCTTTCCCTGGGTCGTGCTCCGTTGGGTTGAGAAAAAGTCCTCTCGTTCTAGAACTCAGTCGAGCCACTATTAATCGACTTGAAAGTCAGGATCTTGAATGCTAGCATCTAGACCAAATTAAAGACCCTGACTTCTGAAATTACTACTTAGAATGCCGCCTTATTCAGAAAGTGATAGCTTTCCTAGCCTTTATCTGATGCTTAGATCTTTCCCCTACTTTATCCAGAAAGTGATCGATCCGAGATTCTAACTGAACTTATGTAATTTAGGAAGTAGCTGACCATTTCCGGCTTATAGAAGGTAGAAGACGATAGCGGTTAGAACCCCAGGTAGCGGTAAAGGAATGCTCTGCGATTGGGTCCTATCTTTTCCCTAGTAAGTTCCTGCCACCGCGTAGTGGGCTTTTCTTACTGATGGAAACCCAGTCTTTTTGGATGACTTTGAAGCCGATCCAGGGGAAAGCGCTAAGGGGTCGCCTAGTCCGTCCCGAGGTTACTTTGTCGAGTTCACTCTTTCATTAGACAGTTTGGTTTGGAGTGCTTCTCTTTCGGGATAGGAAGTTGAAGAAGAAGAAGTTGGAAGCCTCACCGGAAATGACCGTATACGAGACTGATTATAGAAGTAGCTCATCCGTAAACAGAGTTGGAAAGGAAGAAATAGCTCGACTCAACGAAGGAGAGGGGGGAGAGGGACGAAGTGACTCGACCGAAGGGAGAGGGACGAAGTGACTCGACGAAGGGAGAGGGTATAACGAGAGCAAAGAATGAATCAGTCGGGGAAAAGCGAAGCGAGAAGCAAGAGTCTGCCCTCTTTCATTCATACCTTCCTTCTTCATTGACTTCCCTGGAAAGCAGGGAGAGAGAGCGCAGTGGCTTAATAGGAGGGGTTCAGGAGCCTCCCTTGTGCCTGCTGAGGCCTCTTGCTTTTCTTTCAGAAGGAGAGGCCTCCCTAATAAGGGTTCAGCAAGTGGCTGATGAAGAAGATCTTTCGAATAGGAATTAGACCGAGCCGTAGCCACTAGATTAAGCTACGGAGGCCCGAAGCGTGATATCTTCATCAATTCTTTTCTCTTTCCTAATAAGCAGCTCTTTTCCCCCACCACCTTTTTAGCGTTCTGGGGCCCTACTTACTAGATATATATATATATATATAGAATATAGTAGCCTTTCTTCCACTGGAGGAGGATGGAGGGGGTATACGGCGAAAGAAGCATCGAAGGAGTTGGGTTACTGAAAAGTCGGAAGACTGCTCGGCGACCGAATCTGAGAGGTTTTGACCGCTTTCCATTCTCTCCAGCGCCAACAAGGGACTGATCATCTTGCTGGAACAAAAGAAGTTTAGGAATCTTGATAATGGAAATTGAGGCCTCTGTCCGCTTGGAAGTTTCCTCTTCGGTTCAAGAGGGCAAAGGCGTGTGGGAGAAAGAATGAGAAAAGGAGAGAATCCTTTCGTCCACCAAGCGGGACAGAATGCGACCCCTAAGCAATCTTCGGTTCTCGCTCATCTCTTAGAGTCCATATCATCTTCAACCTTTTCCTCTTCCATTAGCAATAGCTAAATTTTCATAGGATGACTCAGTGTCAGGAAAAGTCAGCCCCCTTGCCTTGATTGAATTTGGCTTCGCTGCGCCCTTCATCAATCAAATCAAAAAGCTTAAAGATTTGATTCATCCCATTTGATTTAGGGCGAGAGGGAGGCTGTGAGTCACCTGGGCTAACGGATTTCTTGGTTGGTTGATTCTTGAAAGAACCTGTTGAGAAAAAAAGGCCCTCGGTCCCGACCCACAAATGAATAGGAAGGCGGGGCGAAGGTATTTCATGAATGAAAGGGGGAAAAGAAGGGTGGGGCTTTGTTCTGGGGGGGCCGCCTTGCGCAGCTTTAGAAAGGAGAGAAATGAAGAAAGTCACTCTCTCCAACCTTTTCTATCTATTCATTCTTAGAAGTAGGGCGAGAGAAAGTCAATATGATTGATGTGCCTTGGTTTTTCCAACGAAACTAAGCACTTTTTTTTCTTTCTCATCTACAGGCTCAGTCCCACACTCTGACTTCAATGATGGGAACAACCTCTGCACTCCGACGCTCCAATGAACAAGAGTTCTCCGCCTTACTTTACTCTATTTAGAATAGTGGTCGTATCCCTCGGGAGTTAGATTCGTAACTGAATCTTATGTTCACGCGGTGATATTCTATCTTTCCAAGAGTACTATCCTGTACGTAGTCTATGTCTGGGGAGCATACTTTACAGGAGGCGGTAGAGAGGTCCCCCAGCCCCGTTAGCATCAAAGATCTGAGATAAAGGATTACGGAGTCAGGTCTTTTCGGTCCGGAGCCGGCCGGTAATGGACCTACATTACCTTGCTTATGGACCAGCTGCAGAGCTAAGCCCTTGTTCTATTGGTTTGGTGGTTGCCTACCAAGACGATTTCTTTATGCCCATCAAAGGACCTCGAGATGCTAATCCACGAAAAAGGATACGAGAAATGATAAAGAACTCATCTACTCCATGAGGGCGACCCGTGAAAATACATCGCTTTCTTACTCGTGCAAAGGTTTCTTGGCAAACTTGGACAAACTTATAACGATCTTTGTCCCGCATATCACTAGGAAAATGGGGATCTTTACTCAATTCTAAAGCTTGAGTCTCAATTCATATTTAGCCGCGAGCAATCTACTCGTATATTTCGCTTCTCATACTCCTCTCCTTATCAGTCGAGCCCTCATCTTTTTGAAAAAAGCCGCTCCACGGCTTGTGTCTTGGCCGAAGTGAGAATAGTCACATTGAACCCTAGAATATTAATATTAGAGAGGATCTCAAAATGATCTTCCAGTTCTGGGGAGAATGAGCAAAAACGGAGTTTCCATCGAGAATTTCATGGAGTTTTCCCGTATTTCGACCTACGAATCTAAGAGAGACATTACTGTCGAGATTCTGACCTCAAAATTAGACATTCCATGCCCTCGGAGAGTGCTTTCTCGTGCTAGGTCACTGACATATCTTTTTTTTTCTTTATTTTGACTCTGAAAAGATCATTCTTTGATCCTTTGTATGAATTTCTGACCGCACGGAATCTCCATAGCCAATTTTCCATTTTTTCTTATGGAAAGAATAAGGTGCCTTTGGTACTACTCTTATTTTACACAATCCAGAAACTTCCATAACCTTGGTGTGATTCGGTTTGAGCAAGAGATCCTGACGTGATACATCTTCGTAATGAAAATGGAGTGGAAAGATGAGTTTACAAGTATCTAATCTATAGAATAAGCACTGTGAACTATCTGCTTCAAAAAGATAGTTGGTTGAGGAATGAAATAGCTCGACCGTTGAGGGAGAGGAATGAAATAGCTCGACCGTTGAGGGAGAGGAATGGAATACGAATGAGATCAAAAAAAAGGATTTCGTCCTAGTTCCAGATCCTGTCTGATATTCAGATATTTCTAGCTCAGATGAAGAGAAAGAATTCTCTGTTTATGCTGATTGGGATCCTTGTCTGGATAGTGAACTTTCTGGGTATCTTTTTCTTGCCTAATCTCTTTTCCTGCTATGTCCTGCCAGGTCCCCACCACACTGAATGATGAAGCGCCTCCAGGAAGGTCAAGCCAAGCCTTCATGGAATTTGTCTGGGCGAGAAGGGACTGTGACTCTGAGTCTATTATCGTCATGATCGATCACGTCCCTACCTACGTTTGCTGAGAACCAAAGCTAGCAACCTCAGTCTTTGGAAAGGAAAGGAGAGGTGTGAAAGCCACTCGACTTGAAAGGAAAGAAATCTCAGGCGTGCCGAACTTCAGTTACAACACTCTTTCCCTCCGATCTGGGGGCTAGCTTGCTTCCACTGGTGGCGGGCGAAGGGTGCTCCGGAAGTCCCATCCATCAGAGTGAGTTCCAGAAGGAGATCTTCGCCTCGAGGTTTAGGAGATAGGCTCAACCCCCACTCATAGGTTTAGGCAGTTCGACCAGACGAGGATGTGGTTTGTGCCCGCTGATTCTCTTGCAGACCTTTCTTGGTGGCCGGAAACCAGGTAGCTAGACTGAAGAGGCGAGGGGTCAAGGCTCGAGCACCTCATTCATCTTCAGTAGTCGCGGGGAATCAGAATCGAGGAGAGAAGCCCATAGTATTTAATAGGATTTCGAAAGAATAAATACGAAAGAAATCATCAGTCATAATTGAGGGGTTTATCAAGTCATAACTATTTATTCTTCTCTGATCTCGACTTCGTTCACTCCCCACTCCTTTGATTTGAGTAGGTTCTTCAACTAAAGCCACAGACCCTATCCCTTCTTAAGAACAAGGGGCATGCTCCGAGACCCTCATCAGGATCGGTACCATCAAGCAAGATCGAGAGGCATCAAAATTCGTCTAGTGGAATTCTCAACTCCTACTCCGCCTCGCAAAGTCTTTGACTTTATTCTCATTGATTCAGTCGAGCTATTTCATAAGATCTGGACCCCTCGCAAATTCTTTGCGCCTCGACTAAATTCAAGCAGTGAGGACTAGCTTAATTACAGACCACTAAAAGAAAGCTGTCGCTTTCCATGATGAACCACTTTATTTAATAGACTGATATCAGATTCTTTCTTTCGCGGTGATAAAGCACTACTTATATCTTTTTCATATCTTCTTATGAAATAATCTTGAGCACTTTCGCTTACTCATGAAGAGTTTCGCAGGTTCCGAAGGAAGGCTGAAGAAGGATAGACCGTAGGGAGTGCAGAGACGGAGTTGTAGAAGTCGATTGGAGGGAGAGGCTGGATTCCATTTCGAATGCTTTTTTTCAAAAGGACTATTACAAAGATGAAAATCGACTCCTGATCTTTTTCATTGAATTAAGCTAGTCCGGACGACGGGGCGGTACCTCCTTGTCAAGCTGCTTTATCTCTTTTCTTCGCTCCTCTCCTGGGCCTAGCCCTCTTCTCAGTTACTCTAGAAAGAATGAAATACCGCCTCAATGAAAAAGATCAAGCCCTTGTTCATTGAGTTGAGCTTTCGCTTTCAGAATATCTGATTTTTGCACCTTAATAATTTCTTTGTGATCTCGGGTCCGCCTCCCTGCTTCTCCCCTCTACAACTATGAGGCTTTTTTCCTCTCCTGGTCGACGTCTCTGGTCTAAGAGTTGCTTTGCTCCTTTTCCGATCCTGACCCCTTCGACTGACTAAATCCTCAACAAGAGGTTACGAGGATACAGGATAGAACTCTAGGCTGATAAGGGAAAGATCTCATTCAAGATCTCCTATTCAGACCTTTCTCAGAGGGAAAGCAGAGTGAAGAGCTTCACGTCCTACGAGCTTCAGTTCCATAAACAAGTCCTTCGGACCGGGTAAACTAGGGGAATCATATTCATACCGCTACGTGGGCGGGAAACTCAGAAGTTGAGCTGCGCCTCTCCCTATCTCTGGGGTTCCTCTTTCTAAGAGTTCTAACCTCTGCGGTGATGACTCTTTTCTTTCTCTTTCGATCTTCAAGTTATAGGCTTCAATGAACAAGGCTCTGCCGCTGGTCTCGCTTCTTCCTTTGCCCCTGGATAGCTTTCGTACTTATTTATTCGTCCGCTTCTTCGTACTTATTTGCCTTTGCATGTGAAAGGCTTTATTCAATCTTTGAACCTAAAATACCGGGATTTTCTATCTGAAACTGAGAGTGATTACTCAACGGATCTAGCTTATTCAACTTAGAAAGATTCCGGTCTCCGAGATGCTAGCTTCCAACTTATGACTCTTCCTATCCCTATTCCGAACCAAGGGCTGGCCTTTCATGAACGGCTGGCCTTGCTGGAGATCCTGAGAATTCTTCTTTTGAGAAAAGCTATTTCCATATTTCCTTCTGATTTTGGCTGACGAATTTCTCTATTTATCTATTGCTATTTTTGTGGTAGTAGCTCGTCGCTCAATCAACCGATGAAGAGAGAAGAGGCTGGGCCACCGCCTAGTGGGGTCTTTCTAGTCTTTTCCCGGTAGAATATTGACTCGGCCATAAGAAGGGACTTCCATTGACTTTTTCTTCCTAGACTTTCCTTCCGCTACGTGGGGTTTCTGGAGTCCTTTTCTTCCTTATAACTAGAGGAGAAGGAGGCATCAAAATTCAATTCATCCTTCAGTTTCTCTTCCTTTCACTCTCTAACTTCCTATATCCTCTTATTCTACTAGTAAGAAGAAAAGCAAGCTTCTATTTTGATCTTTGTCTTCCTTATTCACTTCCGCCTCAATGGATCTGGCTTTAGTTCGGACCACTGATACTAGGCTATGATGCATATCAAAGTTTGTTCTAGAACTCGAGCTAATATATCTTTTGAAATCGGACCTCAAATCTAAGGCAATGACCCCTGCCTGCTGAATGGGGGATTTAACCCATACCTGGGCGTAGTAACTACGAGTAAGCATGGTTGAAATCATCATAGTTTTTTTCTCAGTACGAGTAAGATAGGGAGATTTGACCTGCGGCAGGGTGGGGATTCGATCTCTTTTAGTTATTAACCCAACAAGAGATTCGATCTGCTTTCAGTCAATCTCCAGTTAATGGCCTAGGTCCGAAGACCGGGTCGACCAGGGCCACCCACTAAGGGGCTCATTCAGCGGGTGCCTACAATTTCTGCCCTTTAGTACAATGTCCCAATCCGTTGGCAAGGCTAGGATGAACTGTGGTTTTTCGGGATCATTCTTTGAATCAATCATTGAACGATAATATCGCGAGAAAAGGGGGGGTGAAAACGGGCTTTCCGGCTTTCTAGTAGTGGCAGGGCGGGATCAGGGGGAGGAAAGGGAAGGAAAGAAAGATGGAGCGCAGCGACTTCATCAGCTGTAGCTTTAGTAGTTTGAAAGGTAGAAAAGTCCGACTGCCTTGAATCTTGCTCCGGACGAGTCTGATTCCAAAAACGACCACTTTTCTCGCCCAGGTCCGGAGGACTATTCAACCTATTACTTTGAGCGCTATTTCATAACCTTGCCAAAGGTTAATTAATTCCATTCAAAAATACATAGATAAGAAAGAGTACAGATGTCCCACCAAAGACGATAGAATGCGATCGATCGCATTCGCTTTTCCGCCTTGCTTTTCTCCTCCGGGTTAGCCCTCGATCATTCTTTGACCCTTGCAATCTGCACAGAATCTTTTTCTTTCTTTAGTAGGCTTTCTCGGGATAGGTTGAATAGTCCTCTCAATATTCTTTCTCATATTTCATTGATCCTCTTGAGTCTGAAATATGAGAAAGAATGATCGAAGCGACCTGAAGGGAACTAGAGCGACTGGCACAAGAAGGCGAACTTCTGAAGCAAGAACGACTGCAAGGGCTACAGCCCTCGCCTTTCTCCCTCTCCACATCTAATTCCCTAGCTGGATCTTCCCCTTCCACCCCTCCCTAGGAGTGGGCATTGAGGCGGAGGACTCTGAAATCTACCATATTAACTGTGGAGCGGTGGGGTTCCGAAGAACTGAGGCTTATTCCGACACGGCAACTGACTCAGCTGCAAGTGCTCCCATTAGTTCTTTGCCTCGTACTCCGCCCAAAGGCGCCAACGTACTACAAGAAAAAAGTTCACTAAAAAGTTCAGTCAGGTTGACCCCACGGAGCGGTTCTCGTTCTTTAGTAGTTCGATCGGCTACTAGAGACGAGCAAAGAGCCTAACTTCAAAGGAGAAAGTAGGGTAGAAAGATGTCCCATCTCGATTCTACTCTTTTTGCCCCCAGCCTCCGGCTTCTTATTTGACTCCTCCGCATTCCTTTTCTTTTATTCAGAGTATTTGCACATGAAAAACCTATTCCAGCAAAAAGACGCTCACAATCGAAGCTAAGCTCTCACTCTATCTTCCGGGAAGAGGGATTCACTTTAGCCCTTCCTCCTTAGTATTCAGCGAGAAATGGGGACAGGCAGGCAGGTAAGCGACCACCCAATACCTCCTTTCACGAAAACTGAAACCGGCATAGGCAAGAGAGGAAGAGGTCAACTAGGGTCGGGCTTCTACGAACCATTCCTAGCAAGGAATGAACGAGTCCTTTTGAGCAAAGAATTTGCGAAAGAGAGAGCTCAAATTCCGATCAATTGGAGGTATGGCTGAGTGGGGCATTGCTTTGCTAAATCGACATACAAGTGTATCATGGGTTCTCATCCCATTTCCTCCGGCACGGAAGTGGAAGGGGCGAAATTACGTGAGAGAAAGAAGGGTGGAGTCCCCCCGAGGACTGAATAGCAGAACTTAGTGACTAGGAGCGGAAAATACAGTCAGTTGCGCCTTCTTTTTCTTTGACCGGCCTATCCTCTTTCTCAAATTCTTTGAGCCGTCCGGCCACCTTCATATGGATTTCAGAGTCAAAAGGCAAAATATGGATAAAAACAAGTCCTTCGGACAGGTCAAATCCCTCAATAAAAGGGCTTCGGACGCGTAGAGCAAAGAATTTGCGAAAGAGATTTTCCACTCAAAAAAGTCCTGAGGACGGACGCTTTCCACTAAGTCAAAGATGGAACTAGATGAAACTACGGAGGACGAGTAGTCTTCTGGAATATATATTAGCTTTCCATTTTCATTCCACTAAAAGAAGCGAAGCGACTGATCGATGTTCTTGGCAATGAAGATCCATAAAGAAATAGGAAGAAAAAGAAAAAAGGCCTATCCTTCTAAACTACTTAAAGGAAGAGAGAATGAAGGAATCTGCACTATTCAAAGGCGAACTTTCAGTCGCTTCGCGCCTCCCCATTTTTTCTTGGTCGGACCCCATTATAAGAGGTCTAGATGCGAAGGACTTGTTCATTCCACTGATTGTATCAAAGATGGAACTCAAACTAGGGCCTCCGGACCACTAAAACAAGTCGTCGAGCTCTTGTCCCAATCCGCATGTGAAAAGCAAATGCAAAACTGATCCTTTCATACCCTTTTCTGGCTTTCATCCTCTTTCCAAGGCATCCTTATTTTGTTCTGGGATTCAAAGCCTTGCTTTCATTCGAATCACATGAGAAAGCTTCGCTTTCCTTAGTTGTAGAGGTGCGATGTAGAAGCTGCGAGAGCTAAAGCGAGTTCCAAGATAGTTCAGCAGGTCTTTCTTTCGTTCTTTCTCTTTTGGCTGAAAGGCGGGTTGAATCAATCCATGCTTCGGACAATTGAGAAAGAATCAAGTCGGTGTCTTTCAGAATTTCATGGTCGAAAGAAGTCAATGAACAAGGAAGTCAAGCCTCCTTATTTAGCATCTCATTCGCCGAACCATGGTGCAGCCCTAGGAAAGACGGAAGGAAACTTCCAATTTTCATTCGTCCGACTCCTCCTGGAGTGAGCCTATTGAACTCTTTCAGTACTTCTACAAGGTTGAGCTTTGACGCTTCATGTGATTCATTCACCCGAACTGGGCGAAAGGGATACTATGAAAGAATTACCTTTGTGATGAAAGAACTTCAGCTCCAACCGCGTAGTGGGCTGCCCACCCAGGGAAGAAGATGAATGCAATGCCCCCTTTCCTTCTTTCTACCGCGGAGTGGGTATCGTCCCCCCGATCTTCTTCCCTGGGCGGGTTTATGATTGGAACCTCCAATCCCCACTTTGAGAGGTCAAATCTCCATTTTCTTAGGGTGGAAGGGGTGGATTCAGTCGCAAGGCTCCTAATAAGGGAGAAAGGTTGAAAGGCGTAGTGGATCACTGACATCATCTTCTCATGAACCTCAATTTCAAAGAATGAAAATCAAAGAATGAAAACCAAAGAAAAAGAATGAGAGAAATCCATATTATTCATGAATTAGGCAAGGAGAAAAGAAGGAAGAATCTTTGATGAACAAATAGCGAGACTAAAAACTGAAAGAAAAGAGAAAGAAATTGAACTATTTTGATGCCTCTTTCTTTCTCGGTAGTTCTAGCTTTTTCTATCTTTCTTCTTCTTTTCTTGATCAATCTCTGAATGAATGTCTTAAGCAAATTCTCTGAGATCAACTCATCCTTTCTTTCATTGCGTTTTCCCGTCTTTTTTCTTGCAAAATGGTCCTTTTTCGAATCTTTCTATTTAACGATAATAGAGAAATTTTTACATCTTTTTCATGAAAAGTTGCTACAAAGTGGTTTGCTCTCCTTATCAGTCGAGCCCTTGCATTTTCTGAATTTTCGCTAAGAAAAAGAAGAAATTGAATATGTCAAAATCAGTCAAAAAAGATCTTTTCTCATTATTGAATCAAAGTCTAGTCCTTCGGACTGTAAAAATGCAAGAAAAAAGCCGAGAAAAGGCCGATCAGTCTTTGACTTTATTCTCATTGATTTCATTGCTTAAAACATTCATTCCTAGATTTCATTCCATGGTGGATCAGGACAAGAATGAATTCGGGAATCCAGGACATACTCATATCCTGGAGGAGCTGGAGCTCTCCTATGGGGAGGAGTTTTTCTATCTCGAGAGGTGAGGGGCAAAGGAAGCCGCTAGACTGTAAGAGGGTAGCCCCCCGCTTGACCGATTAAGAGGAATAAGAGGAAGAAGATCTCTCATCTCTGAGATGACCCTGAACAAGTGCTCTCGATGTGAGATCAGCAGGAAAATCAGTCGCACAGAAGAAGTACTATTTAAAGAAGCTGCTTTACTACTGTTAGCATCGAATCTCTCCAGCTGATGAGAATGGGGAAGGTGCGAAGTGGCTTTACCGTCTTTAAGATCAAGAGTCAGACTGTGTTAGAGAAAGATCAAGCCCTTGTTCATTGAGTTGACTTGATTATCTTATTATTAGTTGTTATAATCAGAAGAAGAAAAGAAAAGGAAGGAAGCGGAACCATACTAATCTTTGTAATAGTCAGGACCGTAGGCCTTACAGCAGAACCTACAAAACCTACGGCAAGGAACCTACGGCAAAGAATGTCCTCCGTCCGAAGGACTGTCCATATAATAACCTGAGGAGGGAGGCAAGTTACCTACGGCAACTCATATTGCAACTAATTAAGCTACTACGGACCGGAGAAGGATCGTCTTTTCTTCTTCTTTTTCTAAGAATAAGTTGGGGTTGAACATCCTTGATTAGGGAAAGAGCACATTTTTCAAGGTTTTGACCTCTATACTCCTCAAATTTCATTGAACCTCAGTCCATAAACAAGAAAGGAGTCCTCCGGACTGGAAAAAAAAGGCAGCAACTTTGAAACTCAAATCAGTCAAAAAAGATGAAATATCGTATTCTAATCAAAGTCTCTCAAATCGCTATTTCATGTCAAATAGTGGAATAAACTCGGAATGGAAAGAAAAAGACTAGTCCTACGGTTTTCAGAGTCCTTCGGTCTTCAGACTCCGACCGACTAATTAAGCTACTACGGACGAGTTTCCATATTAGCTTTCTTTCGTCTCCTACTCTACGAACTGAAACCTTCTTCCTTCAACCGAGACGGATTCCTATGCTACAGGGACAGATTCTTTTGATTATGGAAGAACTGAGCAGCTCCCATTCCATAACCTTTATAGTCTCCTTGCTTCGGAAAGAGATATTCATCAATGCCTGCTTTGCTCCTCTCCCGGACCGGATCCTCTTTCTTCCTTCTTCGTCAACCGACCCTACCTACTAAGGAAGACTCTTCCTCTCCTTTTAGTCTTCTTCTTATTCTACCTGATGACTGAAGTTCTTACACAGCCGCACCCAAGCTCCTCCGATACAGTCTATTGCAGCTCCGATCCCGAGTAAACAAAGCAGCCTAGCTCCCAAGATACTCTATATTATATTAATAGTGAGAGCTTGACTCAAGAGACCTGACTGAACTTCCCCGACCGACCCGACAAAATAGAGTTTTCATCCTGCCTCTGGATGTTATGCTTCTTCCGTCTCCTTCTCGCTTTAAGTTCCCTGTCTGATGAAATGGAGGAATAAGAGTAGACTACTAGGGAAGCAACCTATCCTCTCTACGGTAAAGCTACTTTCTGACTCGGCCGATCGGTCTCTTTCTTCAATAAAGAGATACTGACTGACCACTAACCAAAGAGAGAATGAAACTGGTCCGAAGGACTCAATCTTTGCGCTCCTTAATAGTCGCTTGGCTTCGCCCCTTGCCTCCGGTTGCTTATTCATTCCCTTTTTAGATAGTTATCGATCCGAAAGACCCTATTCTGCTTAGTTCAGTGACTCATTTCGATACGGGTTAGCTGAATAACTAATAATCCTAGGAAAGAACCTATCCGGCAGGCCGAGCCGACCCGAGCTACTTTGTTCTCCCTTGGTCGAACTACTTTTTTTCTTCCTCGTCAGTTGGTATCCTACGTGCCTTCCTCTATAGGGCCTTATTCATGCAAGTTTCAAGAATACAATTGTGACTCTTACAGGTCTGGCATGGACTCGATCCTTCTCAAGAATAGAATCAAAGTCAACTTCCTTCCTCTTAAATCTGGAAGTTCTTTAGCTCTGAATATCTAGGCTTATGACTCAGCCTCTGCCGGAGATCCAGGGACCGCGGAGTGGGCCTAAACTGCCTTTGCACTTTGAAGCATCAACTGGGATCGTAGTCGAATGACTGAAGGGGTCAAGCTTCTGAGTGAGATAGAGCGACTGAGTCTGACCTTGAACGGAGATTCGATTCTGCTAAGCGTACTTCTTTCTTCTTTTCAAGGAGATGATAGAGGGGAATGACGATAAATAGGCCTCGCCTTAAGCCTTGGCTTTGAGATCTCCCTATCGATCTCTCATGAGGCATCCTTCTTATTCAATTTCATCAAGAAAATCTACTGAAAGAAGAACTGCAAGGACCTCCACCCTCAACTGCAACGAGGGCTTCAAGGGGGACTGACTCTTCTTCTTCAAGGGATGAAAGAGGTGGGGTTCCTCAGCCTGGGGTTTCCCTTTCTTCCCTCGTAGGGGATAATCGTGAGAGTTCTCCTTTATATATATGGATTCTTCTCCTTCAATGCAAGAATTGAATAATGGGAATATGAGTTCATATATTCTATTGAGAAGAGTGAATTGAGTTGGGTCAAAGTTCATTGGGGGATTCTACCTGGACTTTCCCACTCCCATTCTGCCTTTTTCAAGTCTTTTTGGATGCTTTCCCCCGTCAAATCTCTCTCCCTTGAATAATTAGTATGAGTCACGAAAGAGGATCGGCCCATATCTCTTGGACGCGCCGGCAGAGGCTATCACTCAGTAGGGAAGTTTCGACCATAACCTACTAAGATCGAACTGGAAGAAAGCAATCTATGGTAACCTCCCGAGCGGTAGTAGTTGCGGATGCGGAATTCCTAAGATCCACCTTTTTCTTTTCGTGGGGGGAAGTAGAATAAGTTGTAGATAAAGAAGTTTCAGCTTGCTGGCTCACCCCCTTGATCGGGCGCCTTAGCCTCAGGCGAAAGGATGAATTATGTACTTTTCCCCTCATGATGAGAGGTTCAAAGGGAAAGAAAAGAATCGGAAGCAGCAGGAGTAGCTCTTACCTGTCTCAAGAAGGGGAAGTCCCCCGGTACCACCATGAGCTCACTCCTCCTCTTGGTATCGTAAAAGGCGTCTTCTATGCGGTCTCAGAAATTGACCTTCAGTCTTGTGTAGAGAGGTGCAAAGAATATTGCGGAGAGAGGAAGATCATAAGTACGATCGCTTCTTGAAGCAGTACGAGTTCCATCTCTCATCCATTGATCGGTAAGCTCGTCAGCGTAAGGCCTCATTCAAGGATGAATTAATGAAAAGAAAGGAATCCAAAAGAAAAGTGAATATGGATATAAGTTAAGACAAAGACAAAGTACTATATATAGGAATGAAGCTGAACCTTCGCAAAGATCATTCTTTTTCAAGTCAGAGCTACGAAAATGGAATTCAGCCTCCCTGATGGATAGTCCTTCGGACGGGCATCTCTCTTTGTATTTGTCTAAAAGAGTCAATGAACAAGGCGGAGAAGGAGTTGACGATTCTTCTTCTTAACCCACGTAGCGGTGTAGAAGGTTATCCTTTCCTCCCGTAGTAGGAGTCAAAGCCCCTCTCCTTATTTAGTAGGTCAACTTGCACTCCTTCACATTAGCAGAATCAGTCTTTATGAAATTTCAAATTCTTTGAACCTCTCCTGCCCTTTCTGATGTCAGTGAAAGAGCAAGAGCCAACTCGGATCTGACTCAGTATTGGGATCGTCCCTCGGATAAGCTTCTTCTATCCTCAGGTCGTTCTAACCTCTAAGCCTAACTAGCAAGATTTTCTTCTTTGAATGCCGAAAGTAAATAAGGAAGGAGATGAAGTGCAACGGCTTTCCTGAGTGGAAGGAGTGAAAAGAGGCCGGAGAGGAATAACTATTCTAACTCCTTCCCCTCATCAGGATAGACTGATTCTGCTTCCGACCCCACTAAGGAAGAACTTCTCTAACCGCAGAGTGGGACTCAGTCTCTTACCTTTCTGCCACCAGATCTGGTCAATCAGGCCCTACAAGAGCCGACCCGAGCAACTCTTTCTTCCGTCTTCCGCCTCTCCACTTGGGCGAGTCGAGCAACTACATTCCTCTTGGAAAAGACTGATTTCTCTTAGTGATAGCTGGAGGCGGCGTCCCCTACTTTGAAATTGGCGCTTCCGCTTGATCCTCTTGTTTTGTTGGAACTTCTGCCCTCTGCTGCTGTGACTCTTGATCTGGTACAGGAAAGCGCTTCTTCTATTAAGTATTAAGGTGGAGCGGCTGGTCTCTCTTTCCCCTTTATGGATAGATTCCACTGAGACTGAGTACTACTATGACTATTCCGATCTCTCTCCTTTCCTGTCTCGCATTTCGCACCTCTTCTGATGACTCCCACGGGGCGGGGGGAGACTGAAAGTGATAGCTTTAGGCTAATTTCATACCCTATCCCCGCTAAATCCGGGAAATTAGCTTCTTTGTTGAGATCATCCGGAACTCTTCCGAACCCCCTTTCTGACTCTTTGAGTTACTCTTTGAGTACTCTTCCCCTACTACATAGATATGATATTATCTAGAACCCGAGAATCTTCTAACCTTCCACTCGGCACCGCCAGATCTTGTAGATTCACTTCCCCAAGTAAGAGAGAATACTTTCTTCTGAGAATAGTACTGCTCGCTTCCACTTTATGGAACTCGCTTTCCCCCGCCTTTATCAGAAAGTTCTAGCGCGTCCGTCCTCATTCAGTTCTAGGTCTCGCTACTTTGTCCCTTTGGATGTGACCCACCTCGATCCCTAGATACTGGGCCTAGTTCCCCCTTTTTCTCGTAAACAAAGTATCCTCTACCGCGCTCCGTATCCTTCTTAAGAGTTGAGTAAGTCACACTGAAAAAGCG
>NW_026124976.1:0-2500 GCF_025177605.1 Cucumis melo
GTGAGATAATTGTCTCTTCAACATAGCGGCATCCTTTTCGGAAGACGGTTGAGTCCCCCCGTCTTTTGTTCCGTTCTCAAGTCCCTGAACTTATGAAGTCTCGTTTCTGTAGTAGACCAATTTGTTAACATCCCCCCGAGCCATTTTTTATTAACATAATGACACCGAGTCCTTGTTGCAGCCCGGGCTACTGAATCCGCTGCTTTATTTTTGGTACCAACAATTAAGAATTGTTTGCCCCTAGTTGCTGCATCAAAAACTAAATCACAAGCTTCTGATAAAAAACGAGCAGTTTGAGTAAGATTTATAATATGAATACCTTTACGTTTTGCAGAGATATAAGGTGCCATTCTAGGATTCCATTTCCTAGTACCATGACCAAAATGAACTCCTGCCTCCATCATCTCTCCCAAATGGATGTTCCAATATCTTCTTGTCATTTCTCCCCCCCACTTCCTCGCTTTTTTTTCTTAAAAAAAGAGACGAGCTGAAATAGAAATAAATAATTGTTCCCATGGAACCTTATCCTCTACCTCGACCGGGGATTGACTGTTGATACACAATCCAAGCCATTAATTTTTTTCTATTCGTTATTATCTTATTACCAAATTAACGCGGCTAGTTAACAGGATGACTCCACTTTTATGAATCATTAAATCCTAGAAATGCTTGTTCTGATGTATCATGTAAATTCGTTGAAATGAAAAAATCAAATAATTCTTTGTGGTGGAACAAAATATCTCTCATTTCCCCCTCGAAAATTTTTTTTGGGGGGGGTTCTAAAGGAATATTGTTATGTTGCCTCGAACGGTGCGCTAATTCTCTGAATCCGGTACCAACTGGTATCATTCCTCCTAGAACAACGTTCTCTTTCAAACCTCTCAACCAATCGATACGACCTCGGAGGGCGGCTTTTGCTAAAACTCGAGCAGTTTCTTGAAAACTTGCTTCCGATATGAAACTTTGAGTATTTAGAGATGCTTTCGTTATTCCCAATAATACGGCTCGGTAACAGATCGCTTCTTCCAAAGCACGCCCTGTTCGTTCCGCTCGTAACAACCCAATGAGTTCTCCAGGTGAAAAAACATTAGACATTCCATCTTCTGAAACCAAGACTTTTGATGTTATTTGACGTACAATAATTTCGATATGTCTATTATGGATCTCCACCCCCTGGGATCGATAAACCTTTTGGATCTTATTAACCAAAGAGATACGACTTTGCACTATCGTTAGTTCAGAACCAATCAAAAATCCCCAAGGAATTCCAAGAATTCTTGTTATACGCTCGTTCCAACCCTCAATTCTCTTTTCTAGGCTCATCGATATTGAATCAATCGAACGCACTTCTAATACTTGTTCGACTTTTGGAAGACCCTGCGTTATATCACCAGATCGTGATTTTTCATATATAAATGTAACTAAAGTATCTCCTTCGTAAAGCATTTCGCCATAATGGCGATGAACAGTTGCTCCTGAAGTGGCCAAATAAGGCTTAGCTAATCTTATTACTACAGAATCAACTTCAACAATTATAATTTGACCCGATTTTAGGTGTGGTCTATTTTTGGCTATACATACATTTTCAAAAAAAAAATGTCCAAGACTAATTCTTGTTCTTGTAGGTGTTTCTTCACAATAATTATTGTGATAATTATGATGCAGAAAATGCCAATTCAAATTAAATGTATTGAAAACGATGTTACTGCATGGATCGGAATTGAAAATCCCCCCGTTTTCATCCATTAAATAATATTTAAGTACTTGAAAAGTCTGTTTTAAATTGTCAAGTTGCAAATATTTAGTTAGGGAGATCGGATTATGAGTTATTAAGTCATAAAATGAATAAAAATTCACAATTTGAGGGGCCGCCCCTAAAGGTCCTAACGAATTCCTAATTGAAATTAGAGGATCCTTTTTACTTGATTCTTTTATGACATTATAATCTTTTACATCGTTGAATAGATCCATTTGCAAACAATTCGATGCTGACAAAATTATCAAAGATTGGCGTTCCTTATTTCTATTGAACAACGTACGAATAGTTCCTTGATTTTGACTCGGAGATTGTGGAACCCTTGTCTTGGAATAAATAGAAAAAAATGGATTGATATTCGTGCGATCTGACTCATTATTAAAGATCAATCCTGAACCTGACGGATCTTTCCTTTTTCTCATATACGCAGTATCGGATTTCCCTAAGTCTATTCGTAGGAAATTTCGAACCAGACCATTTGTACTTACTTCAACAAAGGAAGCGCGCGCGTCTTCGATAGAAGAGCTTTTTTTGTCTCGGTCCCAATTCAACAATAAACAAGTCCGAACTAATTGAATGCTTGTGCCAGAAATTCCCCGAATTGGTTTTCCATTTCCATAAAGTATATAATTGACAACTCTAAGCTCCAGATTATCCCTTTCTTGCAATAGATCCTGTGGGAAAAGTTTTACTAAATTGATACCGTCGGCTAGTTCATATATGATTACAGGTCGAACAAAAACA